>NW_024425675.1:27116797-27393780 GCF_017311325.1 Ursus maritimus | reverse complement strand
CCCCCCCCCCCCCCCCCCCCCCCGGCTGCCGGGCAGGGTCCTCGCTCTCTTCCGCCGGGTCCCCCAGGTCGGTGTCGGGCCGCAGGCGCTGGCGGGGAGGAGCGCCGGTCTGGCAGGTGTGCCTGTGGCCGGGCCGGTGTGTGTATGCCCGACTGACTCCCCATCTCCCCGCGATCTCCTGGCTGCCCCGGGGAGGCGGTGTTCTGAGCCGGGAGCCTTTCTTCCTCATGCGGGCTCCTATTGTTTTTTCTTGCTAATTATAAAACAGGCAGGAAGGGCATGCCATGCTCTGAGGTCGGTCTAAGGAAAGGAAATTGCTACCAGAAGTCTGTTTGGGTTAAAATTCTGTGGTAGAAATGCCAGCCTGGGAGCAAGCTCCAAGACTGCCTTTCTCCTTCTCCTTGCCTCGGTTCCCATCTCCGGTTCCGCGCGTTTGTCCGTGGGAGTGGGAAGACGAGTTTAGCGAGGTTCGAGGTGATGCCTCTCTCGGGTCAAGCAGCGCTTGGCCGAATCTGGAGTCAGGATTGGGAAGGGAAGCTTGCTAGAAAGCTGCCTCCAGGGAGCCGGGATGCTCGGAAGTAAGGAGGAGGGAAGAACAGAGCAGGGAAGGTGCGCAGGGACGCAAGGCGCCTGGAGACCTTCCCCCTAAGGGCTCTGCGGGAAGGAACCGAGTCTGAGACTGTTACCTGCTTATTCAGTATCCATTCTCATCCCGGAGTCAGGGCGTTGAAAATGACCTTAACCGTCACCTACTTTTGCCCCCGCTCCCCTCTTGGTTTTATTGATCACCATAGGACACTTTGAAATCAGCAGATTTGTCCCAAATCGTTTAACATCAGACCCCAGCAGTGGGGTTTCGTTGCTGATGTCAATGAAAGGACACACTGGCTGAATGTGGTTTAAGGACAAGTGTAAGGGAGGGTTGGGGGCGGGGGAGGGGGCGTGGGGAGGCTGGGGGAGGGCGGACCGGTGCAAGCAGCGTAGTACTGGGAGGGGTCATTGGTAACTAGGCCAGAAAGTGATTATATTCTTTTATTTTAAGGAACCAATAGCTATGTGCAAAAATTATCTAATTTATCTCTACCACTGCCCCGACGAATTAGAAAAATAATGCCTTTTTCACAGACAGTGGCTATGTCCGGTTGGCAGGATAGATCTGATGCCATCTGTGGAATTGGCTCTCGAAGAGGAATATAACGGAGACCCTCCTACTGTCTCCTTCGGGTGTTATTTCCTCAAACAGAGCTGACTTGTGGACAGGGAAGGATAGGATCGAGCATATTGACAAAAAATTACGAGTGGGATTCCTAAAATGAAAGCGAGATTTCAGGTTGGCGCTGAAGGTAGTAATACTTCACAGTGCGAAACGTCGAGGACCATTTCTTTTATTATTTGGGTCGTTGGAGGGTTTGCTCCAGGAAGAGTTTCTGAGACATAAGCTCACCTTTTCCTCCAAAATATTTGAATATCTATCTATCTCACTACTTATCAAATGTTTTAGGCACGCTGCTAGACACTTTATACAGACACGGTACCCAGAAGAGACCCGTGAGGTACGTGCATCAGGAGATGAGGTTAAAAATATTAAAAATAATTAAGTAATTTGCCTGAGGTTGAAGAGCCAAAGTGCAGAATATTTGGATGTGTCTGTCTGGTTCGAAACCCTGCGCACTGAACTGCTTTTCTAGGTTCACTTGAAATGGTTTCTGTGTCTACACGACAAGCAGACAGAGAGGGTTGCTCTCAGCCCATGCATATTGGTTGCATAGACCCCAGGCAGGTAGTATTAAAAACATTTATTTGACGGTCTTTGGTATAAGACTCTGTGTACAACTTATCCTTGTTTACCCTGCGCTCTAAAATCTTCCTTAAAAAGCCCAGTACAAAGGTCAAAGGTGTGATATTAAAAGTTATCAGATGGGGGTGCCTGAGTGGCTCAGTCAGTTGAGCGTCTGACTCTAGATTTCGGCTCAGGTCGTGATCTTGGGGGCGTGAGATTGAGCCCCGTGTTGGCCTCCGTGCTCAGCAGGGGTTCTGCTTGAGCTGCTCTCTCTCCCTCTTCCCCTCCACCCTGAGCTCCCTCGCTCTCTCTAAAGTAAATAAATCTCTTTTAAAAAAGTCATCAGAGCCATCAGATAAGTGGGATAAGAGGAAATCATTTTAGGGGCACAGACTAACAAAATGCAAACCTCCGTGGTCGATAGAAGAGGAACCCAGCTAGATTATGACTTATTCCGCCAATTCAAATATATCCACCTTTCATGTCAGGCCTTCCTCAGATATCACCGCGTGGAAGAAAGTCAGGCAAACCCCTGTCTTAAATGCCAGTTTTTTCACGGGATATCTGAATTATAAACTTGTTCTGCTTCATAGCTGACCATGTATCTTGGCCTTCAAAGGACATGATGTTTTGGTGTTGATCTCCAAACCAACCCCGACAATCCCTTCTATGTGTTACTTTAATTTTGTGGAGGTGTAGTTTTACATGCTTTGTGATACGGTGTCTGCTCTGTCCAACCGATATCTGGGATTACCCAGTTTGAGAGGGGTGAGGGGACTAGCAAGCCCTGGAAAGCTTTTCAGGTGATGACATATTCCTTTCTTGTTGGAAATACAGATTTCTAGTAGTTTGCTATGAGAGAAAATATTAATGCAAGTTGAAAAGACATCTTGGGGGATGAGGATATTTCTAGAACTGTGACTCGGTGGGCACATGACTCCAGACGTCAGGAACCTGTAGAAACATTCGGTTCAATAATTTGGAGCTCTCTCAAGGTCTGGAAATACATTCTTTATGAGTGTATAAGGTCCGTTGGTCCATGATGGGGGATGGAGGTAATTCAGGATTGTTATAAAATTGGTGAAACACTCCTGAAAGTGAAATTTATATGCATGTCTGAATATTACCACGTGCCTTATTACTGCATTTAGTTTACCTCTATTTGTTGTTCCTTGTAACAAACCAACATATAAATACACTTTATTATGCTGCTTCTGTTGGGGAAGAATTCATTGTTTTATCTGACAGATGTGACATGAATCTTGACCAGATATCACCCACAGAAATATAGTTTCTTTTCGGGGCACCTGGGTGGCTCAGTCGTTAAGCGTCTGCCTTCAGCTCAGGGCGTGATCCCAGAGATTATGGGTTCAAGTCCTGGGATCGAGCCCCCGCATCGGGCTCCCTGCTCCGTTGGGAGCCTGCTTCTTCCTCTCCCCCTCCCCCTGCTTGTGTTCCCTTTCTCGCTGGCTCTCTCTCTGTCAAATAAATAAATAAAATCTTAAAAAAAAAGAAATATAATTTCTTTTCAGTCTGGAGACACTTCCCTGTATGATCAGGGGTTGAAATCCAGAAATATAAAGAACACATATCCTTGGTGATGGCCCTGAGGCTGGACCCAGAGGCTCTGCATTAGGCCACAGGGCTGGAGAATTTCTGGTTGCCTGATGCCAAGTAGCTCAGAATCGCCCTCTGCATAATGTCACATCTCTGGAAGGAACCGTCTATGCCAGACAGTGGTACGAGCTCCTGTTGGGCCCACAGGATGGGGCGGTATGAGCTGGTTTCTACTGCTTGCCTAGTAAATGTCTATACATGTGATAGAAAAAATAATATCATATATATAGTTTCCTTAGGCACGTGCCTGCCTGCCTCTTGGCCACCCGTATCAGAGCAAGGTTGCTCATATATGTCCCTGGGCACCTCTCACCTTGGGAGCTCAGATACCAACCAGACAGCAGTTATCTGCAAAAGAGATTCAAATCAAGAGGAAAACACTGGGGAGAATTGAACTGCATCTGGAAACCAGTAAGAAGGAAGCAATGTGCTTTGAAGTGAGGCAGCCATTGCTCTCAGCGTCGGCTCGTTCTGCTATAATCTCTCGCCCATTCATGCACAAGTGTTGCTTGAACAGAGGCTTCTGTCAGGTGGAATGACCCAGAAACTCAGCTTTGGACTTGCCCACTTGCCCACGTGGCTGGAGAGGGTGCTGTGCCCCTCGATGTCAGCTCCCCACCGTGTGGCAAGGGGCGCTCGGGACGCTGTCATGTGAGTCCTCGCCAGCCATCCTCTGGCGTGGCCGGGGACCACTAGCCCCTTGCAGGTTGCTGGCTCGGCATCTCTAAGTAAGTAAGGAAAAATGTGGGGGCAGGAATTATTAGGCCAGCCCGGAGCATTTGGCTGCCTTCTTTCCCCTCCCCTTCCAAGTTCTTGGGCTCTGTTTGAGATTAAATGTATGTTTTCTTCCAAAATGAATGACAGAGAGAAAAGGAAAAGCCACCCAGGCTTGAAAAGTGGTAGCTTCTTGCAGCTGACTTCCTGCCTTTGCCAAGAAGGCAACTCAGCGCGTCCTCAGCTCACCCTGGCCGGGCCAGGCTCTATGCAAATGAGAAGCTGTTTCCATGTCTGCCCATCTGAGGCTCTTAAGTAAAAAAGAAAGAAAGAAAAGAAAACCACCGTCACCACCAACAAAAAACCCCCAAGACCAATTAATTCCAGTAGATTGCTGCAAAGCAGGGGCCTTGGTGGGGACACATCCTGTTTTGACCTCGAAGCTGTCAGTCCCCATGCCAGTAACCTCCCTGATGAACCGTCCTCAGTCCTGACAGAAATCGGGGGTGACAAAGAATTCAAAACACTTGCAGGACCATTTTTCTAACCTTAGGTCACTTAGAATGCTATATATATATAATTTTTTTTTTAGACTAATTTGCTTTGATGGGAAAACAGGAAAAGCAAACCTAAGTCTTCAGCGATGCCTACAGATCTGTTTTAGGGTGGGGCTTGAGGTCACCTGATTCGGTTTTTGATCTTGCAAGAACCATCTTCACCTTTCAACAGCTGTGGTCTGGTGGGACCACCGCCCGGCTGCAGGGTCCCTGTCACAAGGAAAAGGACCTCTGCCCTTTGCTTTTGTCCTTGTAATACCCGTGTTTGATTCGAGGGCTTACCACCTAAGCAACACGTGGTGATCCTGTAGCCATGTCTGTTTCATTCCAGGGCCAGGTAAGAAATTTAAGTCCAGCCCGAAAGATGTAGTTTAGGCTGTGGGCAAAGAGTATATTAAATAGACTGGATTCAGTGGAGGTGGGACCGGGAAATGGATTTATTTATCTTCTGTCTCTGCTGTCAAAGAGGCGGTCTTGGATAGATTCCTTCAATCGCCCCTTTCCTGTCACCTTCAGCTCAAAGCATAGTCTCTTTTTAGATCCTGAAGACTCACTTGCAGGGTTCACGAATCCTGTCCAGTCTAAACAAGACATCAGCCACACGTCCGATCCAAAACTCCTTCCATAACGCTGCGGGGAGTTTTCAGGTGAGGTTGGTGAGACCGTTCACTGGGGGGGAATGGAAGAAAGTACTAGCACGTGTACCCGTTTATTTTTCCGATTCTCTTTTAATTTCTCTTTTGTGCATATTCTAAAATATGCCTACATTTTGGTTCAGTGGGGCATTTTCAGTTTATGCATAAATATAAATATATATGAGGGTGGGCTCAAAGTCTTGCACTTTATGTTTGGTGGGGGGAGAAAAGGAAGACATGCTGGGTGTACCCTGCAGTAGAGGAGGGCGGGGGCGGGGGGGACCAAAGCAGAGGGAGCCGCTGGAAGCAGTCAGCGATCCAGGAGGAGAGTGTTAGCTAAGGAAGCCCTCTGTTCCAGAGGAGAGGGAGCTAGAATCGGACAAGCTGGTTCCTGCAGGGCCCACGGGTCTGGGAGCGGAGGTGCTGAGGCAGGGGTTTGGCTTGGCCAGTGAGGGACTGTGCTTCTTGTGTGCCTACTTGGTCCCAGGACTCAGCCGTGACTGGGACGAGTTTGCATTCGCTGCACTCCCAGTGCCCTGAGGCCCCATCTGATTGTCTGGCAGCATGTCCAGTCTATTCCTGGAACCCCTCCGCCCCACCCACAGTCACCCCTTTGCTTTGTCCAATCAGCTGTGGCCATCCTTCTGCTATGTTGCCCGCAGCCTTGGCCCTCTTCCCGCCTCACCTTTCCTGCCCCTAGGTTAACTAGTCTGTGCTGCTGTCCATGCGAGGCCTACCTGGAAAGCCCTATACCTTCCAGTCTTTTCCTCTTTCTACACGAGCTTATTCAGAGGGGCTTCGGAGAGCTGACCCAGGGTTTATACCTCTGCCTCTTTTTGCCAGCGTGGTGTCCAAGTAAGCTCAGACACAGCTTCGTGCTGTAAGACCTGTTCTCTTCATCTTCTGCACTGGCCTGCTCGGGCAGCCACCCTTCTTCAAAGTGCCTCATGCCAATTCCGGGGTGTGGCTGGCTGAGAGTCTTTGACCCGTTTCAGAGCTTCCTGAACGTTGCAAAGCCCAGGATCGTGCTGCACTGTTAGACGTTCGGTCTAGCCAGCATCACAGGGCCGCTTCATGAGGGTGTGGGTGGAATCCACGTTTCTAACAGAGTCTTGCTCTGATCTGACTCCAAACACAGATACCCAAGCACCGGCAGAGGCCATACTAAAGAGTAGGTGTGAGGGAAAGAGGATGAGTTTTTGTCTGAACAGTCGGATTTGCAGTGTGTCTAGTGGATGCAGAGGAGTCAATGTCCAGTCACCTGGTGAGTATGTGCTTCTGCAGAACAGGAGGGAAATCAAAACAGTGTCGGAGACGGAAAACTTTTCCTCTCCTCTCTTAGGTTCCTTGTTTGGAGGCCTGCAAATTAAACTCAGACTGACAGATTAGCAAGAGAAAGGACAGACTTACTCACATATGTACACGTGGGAGTTTACAAAGACGTGGCTCAAGGGGCAGTTAGAATTTGGGACTTAAGGGCGCCTGGGTGGTGCAGTCGTTAAAGCGTCTGCCTTCGGCTCAGGGCGTGATCCCGGCGTTCCGGGATCGAGTCCCACGTTGGGCTCCTCCACTGGGAGCCTGCTTCTTCCTCTCTCACTCCCCTGCTATGTTCCCTCTCTTGCTGGCTGTCTCTCTGTCACATAAATAAAAATAAAAAAAAATCTTAAAAAAAAAAAAAGAATTTGGGACTTAAGGGGCGCCTGGGTAGCGCAGTCGTTAAGCGTCTGCCTTCAGCTCAGGGTGTGATCCCGGCATTCCAGGATCGAGTCCCACATCGGGCTCCTCCGCTGGGAGCCTCCTTCTTCCTCTCCCACTCCCCTGCTGTGTTCCCTCTCTCGCTGGCTGTCTCTCTGTCAAATAAATAAATAAAATCTTTAAAAAAAAAAAAGAATTTGGGACTTAATATACCATCTTATTAGGTGACGGGGATGGGGAGAAGGGCCCTTATGGGAAAACAGTTTAAACATAAAATGGTTATCTTTCTTTTTGGAAAGGTAAATGATCCCACAGGAAATGGAAGGGAGATAAGACAATTCTGTGACAACGTCTGGGCATGGTGCTGAATTGTCTCCAAGAGGGTTACAGTTGCTCTCAAGGAGGGGGTGTATGCCTTCTTTTAGGAGGCTCAGTGTTTAGGCACATAAACCATTTCAGGAATTCAGTTAACTTAGCTCAAAATAATTTTTATGCCATTTTTATTCTGAACCCTTAGTAGGAATGTTTCAGATCACTGAACGGGAAAATTGAAACCGTAGGTAAATTACAACATACAAGTGACCAAACATCCTTGGAGAAATAGCTGATCCAGATTTGGGTCAGGAACTGTAGAAGAGCAGCCAAGAACATCTTATCAGATCAGCATGGAAACCATTAAAGACGTCTGGGGTCAGATCAAAAGGGGGGCAAAGAAGCTCCCATTGACCAAAGACAGGACAATCTGAGCATCACAAACTACAATGACTGCAAGGGATTAAAACACATAAATAGGTGTAAATCCGTGAATTCATAATGATCTTCAAAACAACAAATAATTCATTTGTTTCTTTTGGAGAAGGCTGTCGTCTGTGATTATTCTGAAAACTAGCCAAATAAAGGAGGAAAGATCAAGCATTTATTCTGCTTTTAGATCTGCCAGTTTACAGAAGGAAACTACAGAGGGCAGGAGAACATGGTGAACGACACCTTGGGGAATGAGGAATGTAATTAATAAAATCTGGGGTGTGGGAAACTCTATAGGGTAAATAACCCCGTTACCTTCAATAAATAAAACGGAAGGAGAATAGGAAGAATGAACCTATAGATTAGAGATTTAAGAGACACAACAGTCGAATGATGTGTGGCCCTTATTCCCATCTTAATTTAAAAGAGCCAATTGTTGATGAAAAACTTATGACATTTGTGGAAGTCTTTATCTTTCCTACTGAAATATTGATACATACTGAATACCTACTGAAATTGATAGATGAAATAATATATTTGAGATTTGCTTCAAAATAATCCAGTGGTGTTGGGAAGGAAAGGTGGTGGGGTATAAAATGAAACAAAATTGGCCATGTGTTGATACTTGTTGAAGCTGGATGGTGAGTACTGTTGGTCTTTTTACTTTTGCATATGTCTGACCATGTCTCTGATAATTTAGATTGAGGAGGAAAGAGGCTTAGGTCTGATAGAGGAGCCAATGTAGGGAATAAGCTAAGAGAAGAACCAGGATAAATGGTGCTATGGAAGCCTGTGGAGGAGTGAAAACCCCCTGGACCTGTAAATTTGGAAATTTTCAGCTGGAAGAAAAGTTAGCTTGAATGACAGGACAGAGATCTTAATTTTCACTCCATATTTGCCTACATTTCCTAAATTATACCCCTGTATGCCTCTGAAAATATCACATTGTACCACACAAACATTATAATTGTTTGTGGTCATATGTCATGTCATATGTGTAATGTGGGGATTATATATAGTTCTGTAGACATTTAGTCAAAGAAGAAATTGGATTTTGATCTCCCTCCTTTTGCCCACCTGGAGTGAGTCAGTCTTCCAAGTCAGGGAAGGCTAAGATGTTAGCAGGCTTGCAGACTTCTCTTCCCTGCTCAGCAAATATTTGAGTGTCCAGTTGTTTTCATTTGGGCAGAAACTGCTAGGTGCTGGGAACAGACCAGTTCCAGAAAGGCACATGGTGTTCTAGCCTTCGTAGAATTTGGATTCTGGTACATATACATATTAAACAAACCATCACGAAACCAAAATTAAAATGTCAGCTATGATAAATGCAGGGAAGGAAGAGTGTACAGGGCTTTTAACAGCTTAGAACAAAGGAAAGTGACCTAGTCTTCAAAATGAGTTAGGGACAGCTTCTTGTGGAGCTGAGATGTAGAATGAGTAAGAGTGAACTAACTAACGTGTGGAGGAGGAGAGAGGGAGGGCTTTCCAGGCAGAAGCGAGCCTATGTGTGAACGTCTTGTGGTGGGAAGGAGCCGGGTAGATGGGAGGACTGAGAAAGGCCAGGGTGTCTGTACTGCACAGAGTGAGGGGATGGGAGGGGAGGTGGTTGAACATGCTTGTCTAGGCACGGGCTACATCGTGCAGCTCCTCGTAGGCCATGACAGAGCAGTGGGGAGGCCCAGGAGTGACTCACACCAGAGGCAGGAGAGGTAGGTGGGGACAGAGGAGAGGGCAGTGCTGAGAAGACAGTCCTGTGCTCTTGTTTGTGTTTGCAAAGATCTTGCTCTGGCTCGGTTCGTCACCATTGCTGGGTGTTTTCTTGGCCATTGTTTTTCTCATGGGTCTTGACTCATGAAGACGATCAGAGCTCAAAAGATAGTGGCTGTTTATAGCATTTACTGTTCGGTTGCCACAGGCCAGTGGGCACAAACTCCATAAGAGGATTGAGTTTTTGCTCAGGGATCAGTGTGGGTATTCTGGGCAGCCTGTGTCATGAAGGTGGTACATCGAGAATTACGTTTATCGGATTTAGCAAATCTAACTATGGCCTGCCAAGTTAAACTTGAATTTCAGGTAAATACATAATTCCATTTAAGTGTCAGTTGAAGATGAATCGATTTTTAATATAGGGGACAGTGAATCATTTCAAATAAATTGATGCCCTCTTTTTTATGTGGCAACTTAACCAGACTCTCTATGTTAGTGCTCAAACTAAAAAGAGTTTTGAGACGTTATTAGAGATGCGTACAAATCCATCCATATCAATCATCCATCCATATCTATCCGTCACGTCCGTCCGTCCGTCCATCCGTCCATGTCCATCCGTCCATCCATCCATCCTTACTGAGCTCCTATGTGCTGGACATTCTTTGGGGGCTGAGGGTAAAGTGATCAATAAGACAAACTCCCTATCTTCATAAGGTTTACATTCTAGGAGCAAAATGTTCATTTTAGAGTGATTCCAACAAACCCTTAGAGATACCATTTATGTCCAACAAGAGAGGAAGTTCCAGATACATGATGAACTGTCATGCAATCATTACAGAAATCATGTTTTTGAAGGTTATTATATGTCCTGGGGGATTGTTTCCAGTATAAAAGCAAATTAAGTCAAAGCAGTCCATAAAACCATAAGGCACCAGTAAATTCAAACTACCGGGTGTGGGTGTATGTTGTGCGCGTCTGTAAGGAGACGCGCTGATAGTGGCTGTGTCTGAGTGCGGGAATTATGGATAACCGTTGATCAAATCTTCATATTTTAAGTTTTTCTTTTACATTTTCTACAAAAAGTTGTGGGGGCGCCTGCCTGGCTCGGTTGGGTGGCCAAGTCTTGATTTCACCTCGGGTCATGATCTCAGGGTTGTGGGATTGGCCCGGCGTGGGGCTCCCTGCTCAGCAGGGAGTCTGCTGGATTCTCTCTCTCTCTCCCCCTCCCCTTGCTCATACTATTTCTCTCTCTCTCTCTCTCAAATGGATAGGTAAATCTTTAAAAAAAAAAAGTTGTGGATTATTTTTATCTTTGGAAAAATTTTTTTCAGAAGCTCCACAGCAGCCATGGGAAGACTAGAAACTGGTGCTAGTTTTGGCTCTGCCATTAATTCTCAGGACAACCTTGAGCCAGTCATGTCACCTGCCTGGCTTCAGTTAATTGGATTTACTTTCTATTTTCTTTTAAGTTTTTATTTTTATTTATTTATTATTATGTTATGTTAGTCACCATACAGTACATCCTTAGTTTTTGATGTAAAGTTCCATGATTCATTGTTTGCGTATAACACCCAGTGCACCATGCAATACGTGCCCTCTTTAATACCCATCACTGGGCTAGCCCATCCCCCCACCCCCTCCCCTCTGAAACCCTCAGTTTGTTTCCCAGAGTCCATAGTCTCTCATGGTTCATCTCCCCCTCTATTATCCCCTCCTTCGTTTTTCCCTTCCTTCTCCTAATGCTCTCCCTGCTATTCCTTATGTTCCACAAATAACTGAAACCATATGACAGTTGTCTTTCTCTGCTTGACTTATTTCACTTCGCATAATCTCCTCCAGTTCCATCCACGTTGATGCAAATGTTGGGTAATCATGCTTTCTGATGGCTGAGTAATATTCCATTGTATATATGGACCACATCTTCTTTATCCATTCGTCTGTTGAAGGGCATCTCAGCTCTTTCCACAATTTGGCTATTTGTGGACATTGTTGCTATGAGCATTGGGGTGCATATGGCCCTTCTTTTCTCTACATCTGTATCTTTGGGGTAAATACCCAGTAGTGCAATTGCTGGATCATAGGGTAGCTCAATTTTTAACTTTTTTTTAAAGATTTTATTTATTTATTTGACAGAGAGAGACAGCCAGTGAGAGAGGGAACACAGGCAGGGGGAGTGGGAGAGGAAGAAGCAGGCTCCTAGCAGAGGAGCCTGATGTGGGGCTTGATCCCAGAACGCTGGGATCACGCCCTGAGCCGAAGGCAGACGCTTAACGACTGCGCCACCCAGGCGCCCCCAATTTTTAACTTTTTAAGGGACCTCCACACTGTTTTCCAAAGTGGCTACACCAACTTGCATTCCCACCAACAGTGTAAGAGGGTTCCCCTTTCTCCACATCCTCTCCAACATTTGTTTCCTGCCTTGTCTTTAATTAGTTGACACACTGTGTTATAGGAGTTTCAGGTGTACAATATAGTGATTCAGCACTTCACCATCACCCAGTGCTCATCACAAGTGCTCTCCTTAATCCCCATCCCCTATTTCACCCCTCCCCCATCCCCTCCCCTCTGGTCACCATCAGTTTGTTCTCTATAGTCAAGAGTCTGTTTCTTGAATTGTCTCTCCTTTTCTTCCCTTTACTCCTTTGTTCTGTTTCTTAATTTGTTGGATTTAAAATGAAGAGACTAAGCTGTGATTTTTGTGTGTAATTAAGACCCAAACTGAGGTTAAAGAAATGTGCTTATTTTTATTAAAGGAGCTCAGAGACTCGATCATTATACTCTTGTATGTCTTTATGAAATCCATCTGTCACAGTTGTATTCTTTCATTTTATCCAGCTGTTATATTGTCTGCAAAATTTACCTTTAAATATTTTACTTTTCAGATTTACTTTTAAACATTTCAGCATAGATAGTGGTGTGTGTGTGTGTGTGTGTGTGTTTTGTTCTAAATCCTATATGGGTTGTTAGTTAACATTTGAAATACCCTAACTGGACATATTCTTTTTTTTTAATAACAATTTTTTATTATGTTATGTTAGTCACCATACAGCATAGCCTTAGTTTTTGATGTAATGTTCCATGATTCATTATTTGTGTATAACACCCAGTGCTCCATGCAGTATGTGCCATATTCTTTTTTTTTTTTTTTTTTTTTTTTTTTTTTTAGTGAGAGAGGGTGTGCAAGTGAGGGGAGGGGGAGGAAGGGCAGAGGGAGAGGGAGAGAGAGAATCTTAAGCAGGCTCCATACAATGTGTGGAGCCTGATGTGGGGCTCCATCTCAAGACCCCAAATTCATGACCTGAAATCAAGAGTCAGTTGCTTAACCAACTAAGCCACCCAGGTGTCCCCTAACTGGACATATTCTTTAGGAGCATTGAGGGGTTCCTATAAGGCTTTAGTGATCTTTGTCTCTGGTTAGTCCTAGAGGGTTCCCTAATGAGCCTAATAAATGTGGGAAGCTATTTTTCACTGGAGAGTTGAGTGGTGTTCATAAGCTGGCTGGAACTCTTTGGAGATGCCTTTGCATGAATAGGGCTTAGGACTCCGGTAGTGCTAGCAACTTACGAACTTTGCGGTGATGTCTAAGCCAGACACGCCAATTTGTCCTGTGTCCAAGTATTAACAGAGGGTTCCAGCAACTCGATCCCACTAAACATGGTAACTGAATACTAGTGCTAGGATATTGTTACATATGTTTTGAGTTACTATTTCATGGTCAGAGCTTTTACTTCACGGAGCTGACAGGAATGGCTGTTTTTGTGCCTACTTGCTAATGAATATTTCTGCATGTGTTAGAATTTGGTCGGGGACTTGCTGTTTGAATCAGGACATCTCCTAGAAGCTCGGTAATGGATGACGAGATCTGCAGTTCTTATGTTTAGTGATTGGATGTGCAGAGTCTGACAATTGTGAATGATTGAATTGAGACAGGTCACTTGGCATGCAGATCATAAATTGTATGTTTACAACTCCTTCATCCACTCGAATTTTTTTTAAACTTATAAAACAGATACATGTTTTAGGCAAAAAAAAAATTGTTTAATTTTTTAATTCTTCTTAAGAATATAAAGTCTCTCACCAGCCCAATTCCTATTTCTATTAATTAAACATATTATTTGTATTTATTAAGTGTCTTTTGTTTGTTGGATAGAGCTATGTCCTGTAAGTGCTCTTTTTGGGTTTTTATGTGCAGTGATTCATTTAAAATGGATGCTGGCTTTGTAAAGTGTCACCTGAGTGCTAAAGATCATAGATAACCTGGGTCTGCCTCTTTGGAGAGAGGAAGGGATGCTTTGGCAGGAAATGTTGGAAATAACTGACTTCTCTTACTGCTTTCATATTGATGAGTTAGTTTGTATCCATTCCATGTTGAATTTTACTTAAATACATGGAACTTCTAAATGCCAAAGAAGGCAAAAATACTACATATTACACTTTTTTTTTTTAAAGATTTTATTTATTTATTCGACAGAGATAGAGACAGCCAGCGAGAGAGGGAACACAAGCGGGGGGAGTGGGAGAGGAAGAAGCAGGCTCATAGTGGAGGAGCCTGATGTGGGGCTTGATCCCAGAACGCCGGAATCACGCCCTGAGCTGAAGGCAGACGCTTAACCGCTGTGCCACCCAGGCGCCCCCATATTACACCTTTTAAAGTGTTTTTCTGCTAGAGTCAAACCACTTGAAAGCTAGGAAGAGTCACTTTTGGAAAATTCAGTTCTCAAATTGACAGTTGACCCTGGATGGTCATTATGGGGGCTAAGCACTATAACCGCACCTAGGACTGGACCCCCTACATAAACTGGTTCCAGTATGGGTGGAGATATGAAGTGAATGCTGGCGGTATATGGGAAGTCAGACTGGGATTCTTTGTCTGCCAGTGGCTAGATCTGGGAGCTCAGGTGAATCACGACACTTCTGTGCGTGACCGAGTCACCACTTACAGACTAGGACATGTCAAACAGCTTCACTGGAGGAGAAAATTCAGCAAAACCTCTCTTGGGAAGCTCGAAGAGACAGGCAGTTGGTGGTGGTGATGGGAGGTGGTGCTGACATGGCAGAGTGGGAAGGGTCGGAGGTTTGGTAACAACCAGTGTGACCTTGGGCACATTACCTATCTTCTCAGCCTTGGGTTCTGCACCAGCAAAATGGAGATACGACAGGGTGGTTGTGAGCCTTACAAGTGTAAATCAGTGTGCTCATTCATTCTAGATGTTGTTCTGAGCTGCACAAACCTATAGGAACCTGGGACACAGGCAGGGAGTTTATAGTGGGAAATAAGATCTATAAATAAGCAAAACTTCCAAGTGTGATAAGCACTGTCCCCATCAGCCTAGAGAAGAGTTTTCAGAGCAGGTGAAGCCCGAGCTGAGTCTCTAAGGACGGGTGTCAGGTGGGGGTGTGAAAGCAGGTATGCTTACGTGTCACCGAACCGTTCTGCAGTATTTTATTGTCCTTGCCTTTGAAGGCTGGTGGTATTTTGGGAGAAAAGTGCTAGTTAAACCTGGAAAATGCCACATGAACAACAGCAGCAAACAAATCCAAGCTGTTTAGGGCTGTGCACCTGAGGGCTAGGGGTATGTGAGAAGAACAACAGACATTTCCGGAACACTGACTGGGTATAATGGAATATAATATCTTGACAGGCCTTCCGGTTCCATAAGGATAAGCCCATTTCTCAACCTGATTCTTGTTGTTAAGGCTAAGCTATGGGGCTGGAGTTGGGAAGAGGAAGGGGGTATGATGTATGTGGAGCCCTAGTCATAAAGGAAGGGGAAGTAAGAGAAAAAGTGGACTTTTTCTGTCCCCAGAGATCACCTCGCTGCCGGAAGTGTGGTCTGTGGACCAGCAGCATCAGCAGTTCCTGGGACTTTATGAGAAATGCTGGCCCTCAGCCCCACCCCCCACCCCCCGGACCCACTGAACCGGAATCTGTACCTTAACAAGCGCTCCCAGTGATTTCTGTGCACTTTCTAGTTTTAGAAGCTCTGCTCTAGCCTGACCATGTGTTAGAAGGGATGTGCCATTGAAGAGCCATGGTCTGTGTGGTCCAAGAGTGGGGACTGTGTCGATCTACTGTCACTGCAGAGATGTGCCTTGGTTAGAGGCTGTCCCTTCCTCTCGTGACGGGGCTTAGTGTCCCAGGCTCTCAGAGCTTACCGTGCTATCTGTTACAGCAGCGCGTCTCTCGGAGAAGGAGCCTCTGGTCAGAGGAGTTGAGGAAGTGCTGCACCTGATATTTGTGATGGTTCATTTCATGGGTCAACTTGACTGGGCCATGGGGCGCCCAGATATCTGGTCAAACATTATTTGGGGTATTTCTGTGAGGGTGTTTTCAGAGGGATTAACATTTAAATCAATAGACTGGGTAAAGCAGATTACCTTCCCTAATGTGCGTGGGCTTCCTCCAATCAGTGGAAGGCCTGAATTAAACAAAAAGAGTGATCCTCCCCCAAGGAAGGGGGAGTTCCTCCTGCCTGACTGTCCTCAAACCAGGACATCGGCTTTTTCTGACTTGCTTACTTAAACCAAAACACTGACCCTTCTTGGATCTTGAGCCTCCTGGCCTTTGGATGAGAACTACACCGTCAACTCTCCTGGGTCTCCAGCTCACTGACTCACCGGTGGATCTTGGCATTTGTCAACTCTCATGATCACATTAGTCAATTCCTTATAATAAACCTCCTTCTCTCTATATGTATGCATAATGCTAATAGTAATTTCCTTGTTCTCTTTCTCTGGAGAACCCCGACTGATACAAATACAATATTCCTTTTCAGTGTGCTTGGGATTTGTTAGACAGGTTGAATCTGTGGACACATGCCCTTCATCGTGACTGATAAATTCATAGCCACTGGCTCCTAAGTGCCTCTGTTTGATTCTCTCTCTTGTTCTCCTATTGCCTCTGCTCCATTCTCTTTACTTTTGGAACTTAATTAGATTAATGCTTTGCCTTCATAAAATCCATCTTAATGTCTTTGGTCTGTTTCTTTCCCACATGTTCTATGGGCTCTCATACATGGTTCCTTGTTTCATGCCTACGCACATGTGATATTTTTGACTGGAATCTCATGTTACTCAAAATTCATTCTGGGAGCGCTCTCAGGTCTGGGTTGAGGGGATGACTAGCATTTGCTTCTGCCCCGTGCCTGGGGTCATCACCAACCTGGGAGCTCATGATACAAAATTTTCGACTTGAAACGTTCAAGACCAGCACAATGGCGTGAATTTGGATTGCAGACTCACCTGGGCACTGGCCTATGGCCACGTACTCTCAGGGGAGTGTTGTTTTCCAGTTAGTACCTTGGTTTGAAATAGGCAACTTTCCTCACAGTCTCTTAAGTGTGAACTTCTTTCTTTCTCATCTTACTGTGACTGTGACTGGAGCTGTTTTCCAGTAGATGTCTTGTCACCTTGAGCTGGCCCTGCGCTTTATTTCCATCTTCTTACCGTGGGAACCTCCGAATGCCCAAGCTCTAATCCGCTTGGTATAGAAAATACCATCACGCTGAGAGCAGATTCCCCTTCTTGAGTGTCTCGTAATTTGGCATTTAAGTGCTCTTTCCTTTTTGGCCATCTTGCTGCTCCTTTTAAAGAGGTGTTTTGCCAGCACTTTGACTTATTTTCAGCGGGAGAGTTGACAAGAGCATCCAGTAAGCCATGCAGCTGAAAATTGGAAGCGTATCACCTCTTTACAGGAGTTGCTTTGGGACCACTGTAGTGGGAAAAAAAGTTGAGAGGGTCCCAGAAGTCCAAGACCTCCTAGCTTCCATACCTCAGGATGGGAAGAGGGAGGAGAGGAAGAAGATCATTCATTTTTAGCTCCTTCTCACTGTGTGGCATCCCTTGTGGTGCTTCAGAGCTATAAATTCTCAGGCAATGGAGATCCTTTTCATTTTATTATACAAAGTGCCATTAACACTGGTTTTATTGCAATCCTAGATTTTTATCAGTTGCTGTTCATACGATTCAGTTTGCTGGCATCACACCAAGAACGGGGCTTGTCTCTAACAGAAACGTAAAGATTTTGGCATCACAAAGATCTGGGTTCTGATTTCTGATCTTCTCCTTTCTAGCTGTGTGACTTTCAGAGCCGGTTTACTTCCCTGGGTCTTAGATTCTCTATTTCTAAAACGGGGTGATTCATACCTACTCATAAGGGTATTGTGGGGATTAAATAAAAGACATCTGTAAAAAACTTGGCATATACTAAAATTTAATAGATGGTAGTCTTTTTATTGGTCTTTAAGTTTTTCCTACTAAGTTTAGGATTACAGAATTCTAGGATTAGAAGAAATCACCAGCACCTGGTCTCAGACAGAAATTGCATCTAAACTAAACTAGAGGATGCTGTTGTAGGCCCAGTTTTAGAAGACTTAGTGTCTTGATCTAGAATTTAAATTAATTGCTATTACTTTGGTTCAATTTACTGCTGGCAGACTGAGAAGCTATCGTAAAAAGTTAACAAAGATATTTCTAATGGCAGCTTTCAGGAAGGACAGAAGGGACGCGAAGTTGATGTTCCAGAGGAACTCAGGCTTAATTGTCTTCAGGGTAAACAGATCAACATCCTGTTCTGGGACCAGAGTCTGGATGTGCCTACCAGAGGAACATGAGTATTTTTACCGCATCTAGACATTCTTGGATTTTCCCATAATGTGCATTCGTTCCACCCCCCACCCCCCGGGTCAGGAAGTTAGCACTCAAGAGAATATAGACCAGTTCCAATAAAATCCAGTCTGGACCATGACTTGGGTAAGACTTGATCTCCCTGAATGGGCTAAAACCATTGCTAACATACACATCCATGCCAGCCCTTCAGGTTGCCTGTCTCAGACTGTGCCGTGGGGTAAGAGAGACTAGAAGAACCTTACACAAGACACAAAGGCTGCTTTAGGAAATAGCATTCGGAGTGGGCCCAAGAGTAGAAATCAGAGGGTTGAAATCAAAGAGGGAGACACTGATGTAGTGGGTACATGGCTAATATTTTCACAAGGCTAAGGTGATGAAATTTCTGCTTTTCTTAACTACAGGAGCGCTTTACCTCTTCCCTCTATGCTATTTTTTAAACTGTAATTGGATTACAATTATTTCTGTATTAGTCTCTCTCTCTTACTAGATTATGAGCATCTCTCAGGCAAGATGAACATAATCATAGCGTCAACTCAAATTTATGTGGCCATGTATACTGCCGTTTATTAAACATACACAAAAGATGGAGCCAAAAGGTCTGTTAATATTCATGATTGAGTAACCACCACTGAATACTCGGAGTCGTAAAAAAAGGGCTTAAGGCTCAAGCTCGAGCTCTGTTGGAAACGTCTCAAAGGACTCCTGTGTGGGAAAGGGAACTGGAGTGGATGCGGCTTCTCTGGGAGCACATGACCAGTGCAGTTCGCTCAGTTTCAATGTACCGATCCTGCGATGCGCAAGGCAACATGGTATTTTGTCCAGCTTTGTCGGATCGCTCTATGTGTGTTATTTTGGCACATTTGCTCTCTTCCAGCAGAGGCAGCACCTCCACCCTCGTCTGGCTCTGCGGCCGATTCCAGGGGAGTTCATAGTCTTGGCTGGTCCTCTGCCTGGTTTCAGGTCGCTGTGACCAGAAGGCGTTGGGTTCTCTCTCATACTTCAAGCCTTGTTCTCGCTTTGTGCTCAATGTGACAGTATCTCGGGCATATGCACCGGTCAGTTAAAGTTAATTTACCTGTGTTGGGGTGCCCGGGTGGCTCAGTCGTTGGGCATCTGCCTTCAGCTCAGGTCATGGTCCCGGGGTCCTGGGATCGAGCCCCGCATCGGGCTCCCTGCTCAGTGGGAAGCCTGCTTCTCCCTCTCCCACTCCCCCTGCTTGTGTTCCCTCTCTCGCTGTCTCTCTCTCTGTCAAATAAATGAATGAAATCTTAACAAAAAATTAATTTACCTGTGTTAAAAAGATATTTGCTTGGGAGAAAGTTACAGGGCAGTTTCCTGCCAGGTCTCTTTGCGATTGCTGTTGTAACAAACGAGACGCCTCCGCACCGGCTTTGAAAATGCCTTCCATCTTTTCCTGTATGAAATGTCAAATTTATTTGAGAAAATGCCCGCCATGTCTGTTTCCACATTTCTGTTTTCGCCACTGCGGTTTATTTCAGATCTTTATCTCTTATGTGGACTCTTGCAGAACACCTGATGCCGGCCGTCCCTCCGTCCGTGTAGGTGCTGTGTTTAACCGCTTGTATCTGAACACAGACCCCAGGAGAACTCTCTGTGACTGTCCTTAGGATCAAGTCCAACGGTCTCAATCTGATTTTCCAAGCCTTGAGCAATCTGGGACCAGCATGCCTTGCTGACTCTTCCTCCTGGGCTGCCCTTGCGATCCAGAGCCCCAGTCGAGCTCAGCATCTCACCAGCTCTCTAATAGGTCATGTGTGCTCGTGCTTCTGTTCCACCTGTTTCCTCCACCTGCGCTGTTATTCTCGCCCCCCTTTGCCTGGTGCGCCCCCGTTCATCCGTTAAGGCACAGCCAAGTGGAATGGAGTCTACGCAAATTCCCTTATCTGACATGACTGGCACCACTAATGGCTGATCAAACGAAAGAATCAGTTAAGAAAGAAAACTAAAAAAAATAAAACCAACCTACTTAAACAATCTCACTTATATCGAGAACATTCAATTATTAACCCTTTGGTGGAAGGCTTTTTGAGTATGTTTTCACCAATTCAAATTCTCCTTTGACTTTCTTCATAAACTAGAGTCAGAAAGTTTTTTTTTCTAGTTTGGGTCTTTAAAAAGTGAGAATTTGAGATGCCCAAAAAGCGATCTGAATGCAGAGTTCTTCTACAGTATTATGATTTCATCCTTAATTTTTTTTTTTTTTACAATTGTCTTACTGCTAATTAAATAGCATTAAAAAACCCCAATTTTGCACCTGCAAATGTACTTAATGTCCCTGAACTGTACTCTTAAACTTGGTTAGGGCGCTGTGTCAGTTCCATAGCAAGCCCGTTTGGGGGGCTGAGACAACAGACAGACTGGTGGTCCGTGATGCATTTGCATCCAGTGATGACCGCTTGCCCCTCTGTTTTTTTTTTTTTTTAATTTATTTATTTGACAGAGAGAGAGACAGCCAGTGAGAGAGGGAACACAAGCAGGGGGAGCGGGAGAGGAAGAAGCAGGCTCCCAGCGGAAGAGACCGACATGGGGCTCGATCCCAGAACTCCGGGATCACTCCCTGAGCCGAAGGCAGACGCCCAACGACTGAGCCACCCAGGCGCCCCCTCTGTTTTATTACATTAAAGAGAATCTTGGCATCTCTTCCTTGCAACCCGCAGAGGCTGACAGGAACCGTGGCAAAGTCAGGATTAGCTGCTAGGTCTCCTGACTCTCCACTTACGTTTTTCCATTCTTCTAGGTCCCACGTGCTTGCTAGAGTTTCAGCCCTTTGAGGGCCAACACTAGTTTCCTTAACTTGATATGCGTTTACTTACCTGGGTGGAGCTTTGCATATACTTGGAGCTCCAAAATTGATCGACTCAACAGCATCATCAGCATGCTCTCCGAGCCCAGGGAGCGCTTTTGGCTACAACAGTGCCACCCGGTGGCTTCCAGGTGCTGCAGAGGCGGCGGACGTTCCTGGGGGCACGGAGTGCATGCCCCAGAGAGGCAGGGGCCCCTTAAAAGCTCAGGCTTCTTCCCTTGTGCTAATTTTTTTTTTTTTGTCTTTTATTTTAAAGATATATTTACTTATTTTAGGGAGAGTGAGAGAGCACGAGCGGGCGGGGGGTGGGGGCAAAGAGAGAGAGGAAGAGAGAATCTGAAGCAGATTCCGTGCTCAGCACAGAGCCCAACATGGGGCTCAATCTCATGACCCCAAGATCAGGACGTGAGCAGAAACCAAGAGTCAGACACTTAACTGAATGTGCCACCCCGGTGCCCTAATTTTTTTGTCTTTAAAGAAATACGCTTCAGTTTTTAGATCAGTTTAGGTTCACAGCAAGCTTGAGGGAAAGTACAGAGATTCCCCGTTTACACATTCCCCCCACCACCCCGTTATCACCTAGAGTCCATGGTTTACATGAGGGGTCACTCTTGGTGTTGTACGTTCTATGAGATTGGATAATTGTGTCATGACAGGTATCCATCATTACAGTGTCATTCAGAGTAGGGTCACTGCCCTCAAAAATGCCCTTTGCTCTGCCTGTTCATCTCCCCCCCCCCAAAGACCACTGATGCTTTTACTGTCTCCATAGAGTTGCCTTTCCCAGAATGCCACATAGCCGGAATCCTACAGTATGGAACCCCTGCAGACTGGCTCCTTAAGTTTCCTCTGTGTCTTTTCATGGCTCGATAGCTCATTTCTTTTTCATAGTGATTACTATTTCACTTTCTGGGTGGACCACGGTTTGTTTATTCATCTCCTGAAGGACGTCTTGGTTGCTTCCAAGTCTGCCAGTTATGAATAAAACTTCTGTAAACATCCATGTGCAGTTTTTTGTGGGGATGTAAGTTTTCCGCTCTTTCGGGTAAATATCAAGGAGTGTGATTGCTGGATCCTATGGTAAGAGTATGTTTAGTTTTGCAAGAAACGGCCGAACTGGCTTCCAAAGGGGCTGCACCATTCTGCATCCCCACCAGCAGTGAAGGAGAGTTCCTTTCGCTTCACATCCTCCCCGGCAGTAGGAGTTGTCATTGCCCTGGATTGTGGCCATTCTAATAGGTGTGTAGTAGTCTTTGTGCTAGTTTTTAAGCCATAATTTTTTAAACCATAAGAACACAGGAGTTCTTCACTCGCTGTTTATGTTAGTGGGGAGAAGGAAGGGCATAAGCAGCGCTTTTAAAGGAAGGAATTTCTCACCTGGAGGAGATGCTGATCACTTTTGCCAAACTTGGGGAACTTGGAACTCTGCTTAGCATCTGAACTGAAGACAGAGGCGCCCTCCATCCTTGCAACTTGCAGACACACGGAAACCTTGACGGTCCTGTGCAGCTTCATCCAGGGTTCTTTTTTCCACGTAAAATCTACCATGGGGGCTCCAATTCATCATAGGGCCCGGCTCTCCCAAGATGGGAGGAGAGAGGATGGTGCCTTTGGTTCCGTCAGTCTTTTCTGCCCCAGCTAAGTTGACTAGCTTAGCTCTGTGCCCTTCCAGCTGGTGGCCACGTCTGCTCTGCCCTCTCACGTCCTTCTTGCCTGCCCCCAACCCCACCTGCCAGAGACCTGCCAGTCCTTCAAGGGCCAGTAGCCTTCCCTGGGCAGGACAACAGGTTGTATTGGTTTCCTTTTCTGAATCCCTAGCGCTTTTAAAATTAGAAACGTCTGTGTCTCTACTTATGTTATTTTTTTCTGAAATTCTTTGTTCCTCTTTTGCTCTCTGGTGAGATCTTACTCAGCTTTAAATGTACAACCAGTATATCATCTGTTATGTAAAGCCTCGCCCCATCCCTTAAAAGCAGAAAAATGTGCTCTATCTGTTGTTGCATTTCAATGACACATCATTACAGGCAGTGGCGTGCTGGTCAACCGCCTCAAAAACAAAACCAAACAAAAACAAAAACAAAAAAAACCCACCAAAAAACAAAAACCACACAACAGAAACCAAAACAACAATAGTAAAACCCTGGTCTGTAGTGGTTACCAGTTTCTACAGTGTAAATATTCCAACCACAGCTGGGGAGAGATGCATATAGTTTTCACGTAGACGCCCAGGTTTTGAGGACATGGAGAGCGGGAGCATATCGTGCTCATCTTTGGGGACTGGGACCTAGTCTCGTATTTGGCACATTGCAAGCACTCTGTGTATAGTGGCTGCTAGGTATTTATTATGGGAGTGGCTAGCTGGTCACTAAAGCTCTGCATGGACCGGCAGGCTGGATGAATCTGTGGATGGGGGTGACTGTGACTGTCCTTACATGGGGCACCCGAAAGAAAGCCACTTTACCCAATGAGATGCAGGACAAGTATTAGACATGTGGCCATCTTTATTCTGGAAACAGGGACAGGGATCCGAAGACTTCTCTATCAAGACCTTTGCATTTCTCCACTAGTTTGCCTCGCAAGCTCTAGGACTAAACGTCGATCTAAAATGTCACTACCGCTGAAGCAGTGGTTGCAGGGTGTCCCATTGGCACCGGGAAAGGTGGTCCAGGAGGAGAGGCAGGAGTGCAGGGCCACTTGCTGCAAAAATGAGTTGCCTAAAAAATATTAGGCCAGAACTAAGCTTCAGTTCTCCACGTAGTTGATGTGACATTATTACCCGGCAACGCAGCTGAAAATGATGGTTTTCAGATTTGAAGGCCTGCGGGGAGTGGCATGTGTGCGGATGTCAGCCCTTGTGGGCATGGGGAGGAATAGAGCAGACGTGGGCCAGCAGAGGACGTCTGTGCAGCTGCTGCCCATTTTGCTTTGCCCCCTCCTTTGCTTCTTTCCATTCCTGCTTGGTGTTGGCTCCACGTTCTGGGCTATGACTAAGGTTTCGTGATCTTTGGTGGCTAAGCAGACATTAAGCAAGAGGACACTTCTCCCAGTACAATGTCTCTGCCCGAAGCTCCACTGAGGAGGACAAATTGGCATCAGACTCTTGCTTTTCTCCTTCCGGGGCACTTAGATTGCAGGGGACTTGCTCAGAGGGGATTTAGAACAAGAGTCTGCTTTGGACAAATGGCTCAGAGAGGATGAGACTGGACATTCTAACAAGTGAGCTGAGAAATGAGGGACCTTGGGACTTGTCACCTTGCAGTACAAGCTTGACAGCCACTGAAGCAGTCTGCCTTAGTTTTCCTTTCTACCCTGAGCCCCTTTCCCTCCATCTCTGTCAACACATTTCTCTCCTGTGGCTTTAACCTTTCTTTATTTCAGGAGCCCAGTTCTCTCAAGATATCCCCATGAAACTTCCTTGCTCTGGAAAACTAGTCTGGATGCTCTATCAGTCATGTACACATTAGTATAAATTTAAGCTAATGTTCTACCTCCATATGTGACACTATATTTAAAACCTCCAAGCTGGGCACTTTTCCTGGTGCTTCCCTAGGAGCCACAAGATAAAACCCAGCCTTTTGCAGGTTCTCTTACCCTGTTCCTGTATAAACACAGGGATAGGAAGGGGCTATTTTGAAATGACTGCACAAAACTCCTTACTCCTTTCACATATAGGAAGGTACATTGTTCTCCAGCTCCTATTCCTCATAGCTTAAAAACACTAGTGTCTCCTTTCTTGAAAGTTTGGGAGTCTGAGGATGAGAAAACTAAAATTTTAGCACAGGAGTCTTTGTAGCTAGAACCAAGTTTCTAAAAATGTGCCATGTTACATAACCCAGGGGAAGGGATGGAAAAGTACCAGCTGGTGTGAAGCTGGAGACTTTTCTGTCTCTGACTCATTCAGGCAAAGGCACTTGAATTAAGATGCATCTCAGAAAAGCCAAACAAAACCCATTCATTCTCCAGGGCTTTGCGTTCGCTGGGGGGTGGGGTGGGGGGAGAGTTGGAACGTCACCATGGGACAGAGCCTTCCCGGGCACCGTTGTGAGAGTTTACAAGGATTTTTCTTGTGACCCTCGAGGCCTGCTTCCAGGGCCTTCTGGTCCCTTTCAGATGCCCAGTGCCTTTCTGCTTGTATCTATGGCCCCACACCCCTACCAGACAGACTGCCTCCAACGGCCCCAACTAGTTTCCCTTGTCAGCACTCCCCATTTCTCTGTCCTATGGCCTCCGGGTTGCACTTGCCATGTGTTGTCATTAATGGATCCTTGCCATTGAGAGCTAACCAAATAGAGCACCTTAAAGAAGTCACAACGCTTTAGCTCCAACCAGTGCCCAGGCACTTCCACAGTGACAGAATTGGCCCTCATATTAGGAATGATGAGCCTGATGGGAAGGAAGATGTCTTTGGCCAAGTGGAGCCTTTGGAGCTCTCTCCAGTCACACTAGTTGCTAGCCAGCTGCCTTCTCTGCCAACAGAATTATGTGATGGAGCCCATGGTCAAGCTCTTCTCCTTTTTTCAAGCCCCCTAACTGCTCCAGGGCATGAGAGGAAGCAACCTGCTGTCTCTAAACTAGGTAGTGCCTTTGTAGAAACTGGGTTATCATATTGTTGCTTCATTAAGAGACAAGCTGAGGACTTGTTGGAATGCAAAGAGCCTGGGGGGCTCTGATGGAAGCTGTAGGACCCAAGGTGAAGTGGTTACCATAGCACCCAGGTTTACTGGTGGGGGTACGTGGGGGGCTGGCATATTAAGAATGCAGGGAGGAGAGATGTGTTTTCCTAAGGTAGAAACTTTCCACCAAAAGGAATGGAAACTGCTTCCATTTCGTTCCCAGTGCTGGTCCTCTGGCTGCGGGGATGGAGGCAGCCATAGCTTTACTGTTCTTGGTCCCTGCCCACTGCCCCCCCCCCCCCAGGGCACTGTGCTTCGCCACCAGGGAGCAAGCAGACCCTCACAGTAGCCCAGCACTGTGCTGGACGTTCATAATGGAAGGAGGATGGGAGCACTGCCTTTCCATTCAGGGATTTAGAAGGATTAGGGGAAAAACTCTGAAATACAGGCTTGCCTGAGACAGAAAAACCGAGGAAGAGAACTGAGAAAACAGGAAGGAAAAGTGAGGTAGACATCTTGCCCACAGTTTTCTTAGAGAATATGGGGTGTCCAACCTCCCACCAATGGCACGAGGCTTCTTCTTTACCCTGGAAGCTGCCCCGAGAGCCTTTGAGATCTTCGGATCCCTGAGAAGCTCTTGCCTTCCAGAACTCACCTGATGTTGTCTCAGAGAACATGTCGTGTTTCAGATGGGGCTAAGTGTGAGTGATGGATGGGAAACCTGGACCACCAAGCGCCCTGACTGACCAACAACAGCTATTTCCTCGTCCGCAAGGCTGTCACCTCATCAGACTGACCAAGTCAGAGTTTCAGGGGTCCAGGCATGTGTATTTGAAAGGTCTGCAGATTTCAGTGTGTGGCCAGCATTATGCCTCTGGCTGAGGCCAGCATGGGGACTGATGAGAGCTACAGCAAATCCTCCTGTTTTGTAGACAGGAGAGCAGCAGGGCAGCAACCTTCGGGGGTGTTAACTCTTTATACCCTAGAGACTGTTACTAAGGCAACTTCTTCCTCCTCAAATGGTACTATTCATTTCGGGTCTCCTTTGCCATGCTTGACATCTGTGTGCCCTAGTCCCCTGAACTCCAGATTCTCATGTCCCTCTCATGTTGTGGGAAAAAGGAGAGAGCCACTCAGGGGGCTGTCCATCGTAGAGTCTAACAGGAAAGTTTCCTCACCTGAGTTATGGCCTTTGCCCCTGATATATTCATGGCAACTCATTTCCCATTAAGTCACACACAATGTTTTCTTATGATATCATTGATCTCATTCAAAAAAGCTTGGCTATTTACAGAGCCTATTGATGAACAGGTTACCTGAGTCAGTACATATTCTAGAAGGCACACTGCCCTACTTCTAGGATTACATTAGGCCCTATGAATCATTTTTGCTAAATGTTTCCTTTGGTGATCTGAAAATATGTCAGCTGATGTCCAGGGAAGGCCCAGTTGCTCTACAGAGTACAAATTCAGAGCTGGAAGGGAGTGTGGAGGCCATAGGATCTAGTGCCCTTATTTTGTATGTAAAGAAACGGAAGTCTGCAGACGTGAATCAGTGATTAAGGTCCTACACAGAGAAGTGGTAGAGACAAGATTCCAACTCATATCGTCTGACTTCTGGTCCAGTGGCATTTCCTCCGCAGTCCGTCTCGTACTGCTTCTTAGTCGTCAACCATCATCCCCCAATGCTCCTTTGGCACAGGGCCATTTTGATACCTGGCTAATCCTCACATGATTCCTGGCCCCAAAGGCACTCATCGTCTCTGGCCTCTCTACTCTTATTGCTCTCTTCCTTTGCACTAATAACTACAAGCTATTTAGGAAATATTTCTTGCCCCAGAATTGTACCCATTATAAGTAAAATGTAAGGAAATGCCTAAAATATGGACACAATTAAGCAATTATCCACCATGCTTAAGAGGCTCTTCATAGAACGCACGTGCTGTAGTTAAGAAAAGCAGAATCACATGCAAGTTACTTTCTGTAGAGTCACACATATACCCATCCTCGGCACATGTATGCATTACTGAGAATCTAACATTATTTAGTGAGATCCAAAGCCTTGCCATGTCTCATATTAATGTATAGCCCAAATTCTTAGGTTTTAGTTCATCCGTAGAGACTGATGAGTGTTCTTTTGATTTGGAGAGCTCTAGAGAACAATGGTCGTGCTTTCTGTGCTTACCTGTGGGAAAATTTAAGTTCTTTCCAGGTTTAGTGTCTCTTTTCTTCAAGTGTGGGTAAGCCATCCGTGATTGGTTCTATATTTAATACTTGCTAAAGTTGACATAACCTTACATGGAAGCGAGTGACATTTTAGTGCCCAGCCCTCCCAGTCTGCATTCCCCATATGGGATTTCAGAAAGATGTTGATGGGCTCGCATCTCTCAGATTCAGCGTCGTGACCCTCACGGACAACTCCTGAGCTTCATTTCAGGAGTTTGTGTAGTGTGTCTCAAGTCCCATCCTGTCCCTCCCGCGTGGCTCACAAGCCTACTTTTGTGCCTCTGGTTCACGTAGTCTAGCCTTCTCTTTCTTTTCTTACTCGATCTTTGACTCTTTTCCTTTTTGATTGTCATGTTTTTCTTCGGGTGAGCTCATGTGCGGAAGTAGCAGAATTCCAGGTATTTTAAGGTGAACGGTTCGTGGATACACGTCTGAGTGGTGGCCTCTCTACCCTGTAGGGTTTCCGTAAGGCACTGCTCGGCTGTTTTATAGACAGACAACCTGACATCCAGAAGGGAGCCTTCCCATGTTACTGCTGGAGGAAGCAGTCCAGCTAGGCCGACTTTGAGATTCTGATCACATAGCTGTACAAGTCACGAGAATCAAAGGGAACTCGGCAGAGTAATGTGAGTGCCAAGCCATCTGTGGCCTGGTTGGAATGTTTCATACTCCATTGGAAAGAAGAGAAGTGGTAAGCACTATGCTTCTCCATTTGGAACCTGAGGAATTCTAGATTTTTGAAAGTTGAGATAAAAACCTTTGAAATTAAAGAGCTTTCTTTGGCTTTGTGATGGTAAAATAGAATCACAGGATGCTAGCACTGCGGGGATCTGTTCTAGCTCCCTGCTCTTATGGAGGACAGGCTGTTAGCGCCTGAGCGGGGACTAGAAGCCAGTTCTCCTGACGTCTTGTATCAACTTTCCCCACAACATCACACAGCCTTAGACCCGCGTCCTCACGCAACTTGATTTAATGAAGCATATTGAGTTCTATATATCATTGCGCGGGCCAGGACTTTGAAGTAGTAAAGAAAAAAAAATCGTTATGAAGTTTTTGTGAACATCCGCCAACAAGACCGTGAAGACTTTGGGAATGAGGCGCTCGTACCTTTGGCGTACCGCACAGCTGTGCTCATCGGCAACACCTTTTCTGAATTAAATCATCAGGGTGGTCGGACTGAGAATGCGTTGCCTCTGGCTGGAATAGCCTTTGGATATGGAAATGTTAGATTAAGGGAAGTTCTGATTTGCGGGGGGGAACCTATACTAAGTTGGGTCAGGAACGCGTGAAGCGATGAAGGGTTTCCACCTGAGCGGATTCTGGCAGTGACTTAACCTGGCCCCGACGCGAGGAGGCACGAGGCGGGTGATGACACCGTGGGGCCGAATGTACGCACGCATCTTTCCGGGTGCACCTGGTCCTCCCTCCTTCCCCGGGCCCTCAGCTGCTCGCTCAGCGGTGGGAGCTACGGTGGCTTTGGCATGAATCCCGCCTCCCGACCTCAGGGTCTCCTGGTGGCCCTGGCTGCCCCCGCCACACCCAGACCCAGGGGCTGCTGCACGGGGGACGCGGGGTCTGGATTCCCTGGTGCTAACTGGAGACACTCGACCTGGAGGTGCAGGTGAGGGCACACAGCCTGGGCTGAAAATCGCCTGAAGGTGTGGACTGGGGGGCGGGGTGCTCAGTGCCCCATGCGGTGAGCTCTGACCCATGAGACCGCAGAGGGGAAGGCGCTGGCACGCAAATGCCTCCCCATCCCCTCCCCGCCTCCCTCCTGTCCCCCACGCATGAACTCTTCTAGTGCTGCGATGCCTTTTGACCTTCCCCGAAATGTTCCACATGACTGAACGGACAGCTGTGTTTTCTTTTGAGGTGATGACAGCTGGGTAGCACACACCTCGTATTTGCTTTTCCCAGGTTCTCACTTCCCTTGCCTTGTTCCCTCCTCGCGCTGCCCTGGGGCCGCGCCGGCCTCTCTGCAGAGCATCAGCAGGTGACGTCTGCTGGCGAGTCGAACCAGGAAGCTAGGCACCAGCCGCACGCACGCTCGGTGGGCCTGGGGTCATCCGCAGTGGCCCCAGGGAGCGAACACCCTGGTTTTCTTTTTGTCATGGTGCGTCTGCTTCTCTCTGTGTGTTTGCTGTGGCCTCTTCTTCCCAATGAGCCGATCATTTCCATGTTATTTACACCAAATCTCATAAAGACCCAAACAAATTGGTGTAACCGATGACTGTCGCACTTCCTGGGCAAATATTTTGTCCCAGAGCTAGGAAGCAACAGAGAAAAGACACAGCGGAAAACTTTGAGAATTGGCAGGTTGAACAGGAAGGGAGGACGAAGAAAAGAGTGGGGCGAGCGCGGAGGAAGCTTGTTTGCTGAGAGGCTGTAGCAGCTGCATGGACCCTACCCTTCTCCTTTGCAGCAGAGGGAGAAGAGCAGGCGTGGGGCCTTGGAGGGTGGGGGGTGGGGATGAAGAATACGAGTTGCTCCCACTTAGTTACGGAGCACCCCTCTCCATCAGACCTTGCTCTGAGGGCTTTATTTGGATTCTTTTATTGAACCATCGGAGCAACCTAATGCGGTTTCATAGATGGGGAAGCTGAGACGTGAAAAGGAGCCGTGATTTGCCTGAGGCCCCCACAGAGTCAGGATCCAGCCCCTCCTTTGCAATGCTGCCTCCGTCCCTCCCAGACCTTCCGAGACGGGAAGACGCGACAGACGTTCGGAAGGACTCCTGGGTCACTATAGAGCATGTTTTTGGTAAACAGTTTTATTGTACAGGCTGGAGCCTGTTCCCTTTCTGTTTAGAAACACAAGTCACAGTGACAGCAGAATGGCACTCGCACGCTCCAGGTCATGGTGAGACCGTCGATCGCGAGAGTCTGTTTCACAGGGGTGGCCGAGTGCTCAAGATTTCATGTCAGCCACGCATTTAGAATCTCATCCATTTGTTCATCCGTGCAGTCACCCGGCATGTAATTATTGAGCTCCTTCTGCATACGGCACTCTGTAATGACCTTGCATTGGGCTCTGTGTTCAGAGCAGTGAACGGGACAGACGAGGTCCCTGCCTGCCCTCTGGGGCCCTGGTAGCCACCAGCCCCTTCCGACCAGCGAGCACTCGGTACGTGGTTGGGCCTTGCTGAGACGTCCCACCCGTGTAAAATGTATGCTGATTTCAAAGACTTAGCATTTAACAAAAGATAAAATATGTCATTAATAATTTTTTATATCAATTGCATGTTCAACCAATAATACGTTGGACATAATGGACTGAATAGAATGCTTTGCTAAAATTGATATCACTTGTTCTTTTTAGGTTTTTCAACACAGCTACTAGAAAATTTAAGATTACGTGTCTGGCTCATGTTCTATGTCTGTGGAACAACACTGGTCTGGAGAGAACTAACTAGATCCTGAGCAAATAATTAAGCACAAAACGTACGCCTGGGGCAGAAGCCACTGGCACATAATGTCGTCTCCTCCAGGAAGCCAGGGAAGGATGTGTGAAAAGAAGCTTGTGCTTCCAATAAATGGTAGATTTTGTTATTGTCGTGTTATTTCTAAGAGCAGCAGTCTTAACTGTGTTGCTATTTTAAGGCAGAAAGCGTTCATTTGTGTCACTGCTAGACTTGGTCACGGATAATGATTAGATTAGCTCAGCCCTTGTGTTAATGAGGGCCTGACTGCATTTTGCAGATAAGCTGTGAAGGATGCTGTGTGTGTGTGTGTGTGTGTGTGTGTGTGTGTGAAAGGGCAGCACTGTGTTTTAGTTATGATAGTTACCATTTATGGAGAATTTTCTTTGTACCTGGGATAGTCTTCTAGGTGCTATTTTTGTTTTATCTCCCTCATCCCCGGACGGCCCTCTGAGCCGGTATTGCTGTCTCCTCCCCACGAGTGCAGGGTGGGAGTCGGGAGGTCCAGGAGCTGGCTGCGGGTGCAGGGTGTTATGCGGCCAATCCGGGACCCACCCCTGGGTAATCTGTCTCTAGGGTCACCTCTCTCCCCTGGGTTTGAATTCCGGTTCTGCCACATACAGGCACAGAGATCTGAGTAGAACACTCACCCCCACTGAAACCTCAGTTCCATCCTTCGTAAGCCGAGGGGATACCTTTCTTGCAGTGAGATTTGGAGGTAACCCTACCCGATAAACATACCCGGCACGGTACCTGGCACTTCGTATGTGCTCAGTCAGCTATAGCTATTATTGTCCTGTTCAGAGCCTCCCATGAGAGTGAATTGTTGCATTACAGTCTCCTATTTTTATAAACCCGGACTAGTTAGCGGGGTAGCTGTGCCGAGCGCCTTTATCACTCATGGCACGATGCGGAAAGGCGGGCACGCATCTCCTTCCTGCTCAGTCCTGCAAGGGCGCCGACTGTGAACCGGCCCTACTGTCTCAGAGGGCGATCCCCTGTTTCCTTGCCAACTTTCTTCTTTCCTGAAAACTCTCCGTTGGGGTCTGGCATCCCAGGAGCTGGATCATTTTTCTTTGGGGAGGTCATCTCAAGCTGGTGACAAACATAACTGACCCTAACAAGTGGAGTGCAATTTCAGCCGGCAGAGAGCAAACAGAGAGATGCCTCCATGGGCGTGGAGGCAAGACCAGGCCTGCCATCCCCCAGGAGACCCCGAGCTTCAGTGGGAGGTAATTCGGGTTGGGAGGTGATCACCTTCCAGTCTGTGCCATCCCCCAACATCTGATCCCATGGAGATACAGCAATGGAAGTCTTGAGTTACTCTCTTCCTGTCAAAAATTGTTAGGAAGGCAGTCTTCTCCAAAACTCAAAATGTCCAGCCAGGATTCCTGCCAACAAACACAGATGGGTTGGTTTTGTACCGGAGTAATTTCTCTAGGTTCTCCAGAGAAACAGAACCAGTGGATACACACACAAACGTGACACACACACACACACACACACACACACACGTGTATCTATCATCTATATGCATATTAGAGAGAGAGAGAGATTTATTACGAGGATTGGCTCCTGCAATTCTAGAGGCTGGGGAGTCCCACAGTCTGCCCTCTGCAAGCTGGAGACCAAGGAAAGCCAGTGATGTGATTTACTCTGAGCCTGAAGGTCTGACAACCAGGGAAACTGATGGTAAGACTCCCAGTCCAAGAGCCACAGAAGTTGAGATGGTCTAGCTCAAACAATGAGGCAGGATAAAAGGGGTCAGTTTCTCTTTTCTCTCTTTTGTTCTATTCAGGCTCTCAAGAGATGGGATGATGCCCACACACTCGGGGCAGAAGTGTTTACTGAGTCCATGGATTCAAACGCTAATTTCGTCTAGAAACACACCCTGAAATAATGTGTAATCTGGGTTCCCTGTGGCCAGTCCAACTGATATATAACATTAACCATGCCAAGTTCCCAGGGATCTCATTCATTCATTCACTCATTCATTCGTTCATTCAACATTCACTGGGCACCTGTTATGTTCCTGGCACTGAGTGTGATGAGGGGGAATCAATGAGGAGGAAGAACAGGATAAGACCTCTGCGTCCCTGGAGCTGGAGCTTAGAGGGACAGGCAGAGACTAATCATATAATCTGAAAGGCCCCGGACTAGAGAGGATTTCCAAGGACCCTTGCAGCTCTCTGAAATTAAATAGCTCTCTTCAGGCTCTGAACCTCATAACTCATAAAAAAGAGAGTCACCAATTCCTGGCAGTCCAAGGGCCCAAATTAATAGGAACTCGCCTGGCTTGGCCAGAGAGAGTTTCCTTGACTTGGCTTTGGTCAACGGTACCACCCTAAGCAGAAGTCAAGTCCTGTCATTCTGGAAGCTCTTTCCTCCACTTCACTCACCTGCCCGGGCGTGTTATTTGTTTGTTTCGGGGGAGTGGATTCCATCTTTGGTGACGAGCACTGACACTGCAGAGCTGATTACTGGCTGGGGTTGAGCATGACATCTCTTTGGCTGCAGTCCTGGCTGCTTTTCTGCTTTTTTGGCCATTAACCTGGTCTGTGTCATGGGGCTTGCCTCTGAGCCAAACAGCCCTAGGCACTCATGAGGGCTTAAGCGGGTTTCTTAGCCAAGGGCCTCCCCGCATTGCTTGGCTTTCAGCGTCACCAGTTCTTGAACTTTCCAGGCCTCTTTGGTGGATTATATGCTCAGTCTGGAGGCTCATTCATTTAAGAACCGGTATCGAGGACCTTCTGTGCGCCAGGCACTGGCTAGATGTTGACATTCAACCAATCCAACGGTGGGACTTCCTATTTCATTAGGGGAAAAAGGGAAGAGTGGAAAAGACCAAGTGTGGAACACACGTGCACATGCACACACACACACGTGCAGACATGTGCACACACACGCAGAGCCAAAGAAAAGGAAACAAGGATGAAAGAATATGGTATTTACGCAAATAAAAGCTTTGATACAAAGTGAAAAAGTTTGAGGTTGTAAAAACTAGAAAAGTTGAATGAGGACTCCAGGGTCAGAACATAATATAAAGGAATATTTAGTGGAGGAAAGGCCGTAAATCTTTCCACTCTGGAAGACAGAAGAAGGAATTTAGATGAGACAAAAAGAAAAAGAAATCACATTTGGATTGCGCGGTGAGGAGATCTCTTTAAGCTTCAGTTTTTATCAAAGTTACCCATTCGCCGGGTTTCCAAGTCAGTCATCCAGGGGTCATAATCCCAGCCGATTTGTTTGGAGTGTTTGCCTTACCAGGCCTTCCGTATGCTGACCCTGTAGGGTACGGTACTTGTCGATTTCTGCACAATCAGTGACCTCAGAATTAACTCTGTGTTTGTTTAAAGCTCACTCATGTGGCTGTGGGCAGGACGTGTCAGCTCCTTGCCACCTGGGCCTTTCCGGAAGGTAGCTCACAACATGGCAGGTGCCTTCCCTCAGAGAGAGAAGGAGAGAGCAGGACAGAAGTCAGTTTGTCACCTGATCTCAGGGGTGGCACTCCATCGTTTTTGTCACCAGAGGTGAGTCCGTAGGTCCATCCATATTTAAGAGGAAGGGTTTGTATTAGTTATCTACTGCTGATAACAAAATCAGCACACTGTTGGTAGCTTATTTATTATCTCAGGGTTTCTGTGGGTCAGGTGTCTAGCCATGGCCGAGCTGTGTGCCCTCTGGTGAGGGTCTCAAAGCTGCAAGGAAGGACTCAGCCAGAGCTTCCATCTCCTCTGACACTTGACTGGGAAGGGCTCCATTTCCAAGCTCATCCAGTTGTTGGTTTTGTGGTTACAAAGGCCATGGTTTCTTGCTGGCTCCCTGCTGGAGGCCACCCTTAGCTCCTGCAGGACACCCACACAGCCTTGTCAAGTGGGGCTCCCCAGCATGGCTGCTCACTCCCCTAAAGCCAGCAATGACAGAGGCTCCAGCAGGATGGGTGCTACAATCTTAATGGGATGTAATCACACTCATTCCATCATCTTTGTTGTGTTCTGTTGGCTAGAAACAAGTCACAGGTCTCACCCACACTCAGGGGGAGGGGATCACAGTGGGTGTGGACACGAAGAGGTGGGGCCACCTGTTGACTCTGTCTGCTGTAGGACCACACAGGGTGGGAGTAGGTAGAGGCCGGGAGAGTTGTGGGCTGTTATGGATTGAATTCCGTCTTCTCCCCTGACCCATTCGTGTTGAGGTCCTAATCACCCATGTGACTGTATTTGGAGAGAGGAGGGCCTTTCTGGAGATAATTAAGGTTAAATGAGGTCTTGAGGGTGGGGCTGTAATGTGATAGGACTTTTATAAGAAGAGGAACAGGTACCAGAGATGTCCCTCTCCACCGCATGAGGACTCAGCAAGAAGGTGTCATCTACAGGCCAGGAAGAGAGCCCTCCCTAGAAACAGCCCCGATAGTGCCTTGATCTTGGACTTCTGGCTTCCAGAACCATGTGAGATAAATGCCTGTTGTTGAAGCCATGCAGTCTCTGATATTTTATTCTCATAGCCTGAGTGGACCTACACAGGGACCGTTTTAGAGACGGTCTGCTCCATGTACTATCATTACTTTTCCTTTTGAAATGATTTTAGAAATACAGAAAAGTTGTAAAAATAGTACAGTGTTCACATATATTCTTCCCCTCATGTTAAACCTTATGTATTTTTCTTTTTTGACACAGCTTTTTGTTATCTATAAAGTTACACCAAACTTGTGTTTTATTTATTTTTTTTAATGTACCTGTCACTTCACTAATAAAACCCCCAATTTTTCCATCAAATGTCCCCTGAAGACACTTAGAGGCTTTAGGTGTTCTGTGTCATCTTCTTAAAGAGATCCTCCTGGAGCCTTCCAACCTGCTCCACTCCTTGACCACCTGAACTCTGTGCTGGGGGGTTGCTGTCATCTTCGGATTTCTCTTCACCAGTGTCTTGGGGATTCCCTTATTCACGCTGATGTAAATCATCTGTTTCTTATTTTCCCTGATTTCCTCTTTTTCAGCTTATTCTCTCAATTTTGTGTAACATCCTCTGATACCTTCTTAAAAATGGTGCGTGGAAGGTGATATTTTTTTTCCTTCCTGTTACTTTGCATGTCCAAAAATGTTTATACTACTTCCTGACACTTGAACGATGTTTTATCTGGATATACTAGTGTGGGCTGGGAATCCTGTCTCCATCAGGGTTTTGAAGACATTGCTTTATGGCGGTCTACCTCCCAGTGGTGTTATTGAGGGATGTGAGGTTATTCTGACTCCTGAGGCTTTAGGGGAAAAAAAACCCCCAACCTGTGGAAGGCTGCAGGATCTTCTCTTGTTCCTGTTGTTCTGAAATTATGTGATAATATTCCTTGGAGCAATGTTCTTTCATCTTCCTGGATATTCTGTAATACCTTTAATCTTCACATGCATGCCCTTCGATTCTGATAAATTTCCCAGAATGACTTCCCTGATTCCCTCTCTTTTGTTTTCTCTGTTGCTTTCTGTATTTCTAGTATTCAGGGATTGGATCCACTGGCCTGGATCCAATTTTCTTATCTTTTAATTTTCTTATCTTTTATTTCCTATTATCCATCTCTTGACTTTATTTGCTCTCCCTTATAGGATATTTCCCCAATTTTATATTTCAGTTATCCTATTGTTTTTCATATCTGCACTCATATTTTTAGTTTTCAAGAATTCCTTGCTGTTGTTGTCCTTTGTTAATTTTACGTAATATATTTTCTTGTTTCTTGTATATCTCTCTAAAGCCATTAGTGATAACTTCTCTTTTGGAAGTTTATTTTTCCCTTTATACATAGACTCTTTTTTCTCTAAATTGCTTTTTTTCTCTTTTTTTTCTCTAAATTCAATTAGCCAAATATAGTACATCATTAGTTTCAGATGAGTGTTCAGTGATTCATCAGTTACGTATTACACCCAGTGCTCATCACATCACGTGTCCTCCTCAATGCCCACCGGCCAGTTACCCCATCCTCCCACTCACCACCCCTCCAGCAACCCTCAGTTTGTTTCCTAGAGTTAAGAGTCTCTCATGGTGCTTTTTTCCCTCTTTTTTGATTTGCGCTCTGTCTTTCTTATTAGAGGTGTTCTTCAGCTGTCTGGTAATCTGTGATTGTTTCCTGACAACTACAGATCAGCCGTGACATTGATGGAGATATGTGCATGTGGATGGAGCATGCTGACTGAGCTTTAGAGAAGGGCCATCCAGCTGAGTTGTTGAGTTTGGGAACTTCCTTGGCTGTCCTGCTCTCTTGTCCTCTTTGATTCTACAGAAAACTCAATGAATCTGGGATAAAGGCCTAACTCAGAGGTCTGAGTATCAGAGAGGGAAAGAGGGCTGCGGTGGGGATGGGGGAGGTCTCAGCATGTGTATATATCCACGTAATCCCTTTTGTGCAGCCTCTAGTATCCCCCAGATAGTGATGCGCAGGGAGAAGTGATTTCACAGAATACACGTGAAAAGGAACCCGCTACTGCCATTTACGTAGGACTGTTGAAGTCTGCTGAGTTTATCTGCACAGGTGCCTTTCAGTGTATTCCTTATCTTTGGTGGTAGGTGGGTGTTTAGCAGAGACCTGAGTGAATTTGACTGTGACACACTTTAGGCCTTCCCTCTGTCTCGTTGTCTTACATTTGGAGGCCTAGTTTCCGGAGAAGTGTTGTGTCTCCACAGTCTGGTTGGTGATTCATAGGGCAGACAACAAACCACTGATGGCCTGGGGCCTTGAACATTTTTCTCATTTGCCATTTATTTCCTGGAGTAGAGGGGGGGGGGGAATTAAAATATCTATCTAAAAATATCTGAAAATTCAGGAATAATCAGCTTATTGGTAACAGCTTCAATGAGCAACACATCCCTCTTCCTGACTGTGAGCACAGCTTTGGGACTGGTTGTCTTATGTACCAGGGGACTGTGCTTTCTCAGACATGCATTGTCAATACGTGTGCCAAATTATTACAACTGGAGTACATACTGGACAGTCTGTTGAAGTAAATGAATTTAGCTCAACAACTGATTGAAAAAAGAGGAAGTGACAATTGAAAATCCAGGAGGAGAGGGGTGCCTGGGTGGCTCAATCGGTTAAGCGCCTGCCTTCGGCTCAGGTCACGATCCCAGAGTCCTGGGATCAAGCCCCATGTCCGGCTCCCTGCTCAGTGGAAAGTCTGTTTCTCTCTCTCCCTGTGCTCCTCCCCTGGGGTTGTGCTCTCACTTGCTCACTCTCTGTAAATAAATAAAATCTTCAGAAAGAAAGAAAGAGAGAGAGAGAAAGAAAGAAGGAAAGAAGGATAGAAGGAAAGGAAAGAAAGGAAAGAAAATCCAGGAGGTGAGAGAAAACCCATGTTGCTTCCAAGAATGTGGACAAGTTTAGAGTCTATTTTCTCAAAAATAAATGAGTATACCAGAATAAGAGTGATCGAATACCTGAGAATGTTTTTCTCCAGAAACACATCTTTCATTCCTTCTTTTCATGGATATTTCCTGAAGGACCGCCACATGCTAGGGCAGTGCTGCAATCATTATTATCAACACCGCTGAGGTCCTGTCTGTCAGGACACTAGGCTGAGTACATCTCCCAGAAGCTACCCTTTTGCTTCTCCACTGTTCTTAGCGATCATGACAGCTCTGAATGAACCACCATATTTCCCTAATTTACTCTATCAGTAAGATGCATGCGGACTTAACAGAATCTGGAAGTAGTAAGACCTTTTAGCTCAAGGGACAAAAAAATTAGTAAATATTAAAATTGCCCAATATCAAATAGCTATTGATAGTGATCTCATTTCTGCTCTGGGAAGATAAATGCTAATATTATCACACTTAAACGAATCATAATTTTTTAAAAGATTTTATTTATTTATTTGACAGAGAGACAGCCAGCGAGAGAGGGAACACAGGCAGGGGGAGTGGGAGAGGAAGAAGCAGGCTCCCAGCGGAAGAGCCTGACGTGGGGCTCGATCCCAGAACTCCGGGATCACGCCCTGAGCCGAAGGCAGATGCTTAACGACTGAGCCACCCCAGGCGCCCCTGAATCATAATTTTTAAAGAAAATTAACTGTAAGTGCTAGAGCGCAACAGGTAATTCCCATTATCATCTGCTAGATTTTCATTCCTTACCTAAAAGTAAATATTTTTTTCCTTACAAAGTTGATTTTTTTTAACAAACTTTTTTGAGATATAATTCACATATGACACAATTTACCCTTGTAAAATATACAATTCAATGCTTTTTGTATATTTACAGAGTTATGCAACTATCACCATAATCTAATTTTAGGACATTTTCATCACCTCAAAAGAGATTCCTCCATTCCCTCAATCCCCAGCCCTAGGTAACCACTAATCTACTCTAGATTTGCTTAGCTGGACATTTCATAAGAATAGAATCATACAATAAGTGGTCTTTTGTGGCTGGCTTCTCCCACTTAGTATAGTGAGGTTTTATTTTGTTTGTTTGTGCATATGGTTTTTAATGGTTCACAGACAAAGTGCCTTTATTTCTCACAACAAAATTGTCCATAAGGTCAATGATGCATGTAGGGAAGGAAATTTTTTCCCTTTTCCCATTCTAGGTTCTTTGGCTGGCTAATAATTAAGTTGACATAAGACAGATTAACAGGAGGAAAACCAATTTTATACGTACAGGAGCCCATAAAAATATGAGACTCAAAGAAGTGATTAAAGCAGACAGTTTTTGTTTTTATACCTTGTGGAAAAAGAAACAATACATTTGTGAAGAATTGACAAGACAAAGGGGTTTGGACTTGGTAGTAAACTAATGAAGAAGTAACAAAATTTGTGTATGTAGACTTCTTAGCCCTACATTCCCGATCTCTGGGAGTGAGGATGTCCCTGTCCTGGTACAGGGAGGGTACCTTTCCTATGGGAGGCTTATTTCCTGCTTCCAGGGGAACAGAAGAGGGGCAGAGTATTCTTCTTACACTGGCTGTTTCTTAAGTAACTTTAATTTAAAATAATCAGTATGCCAGAATGGCGTATTTTGGGGTGGCATATCCTGTTCCCCTTCACCCAGCATCACTCATTTCTCTGTCATTGAAAACACAGTTGTGCAGGTTTGGTATGAACACATCTTCCAGCATCATTCTTTAGTGCTCTAAGAATGGGCTTTTTCAAACTTCCCTCTGCTCAGTGTTTTTTTCTAACTTCGGTAGACTCTGTGTACTCAAAGAGAGAACTGTGCTCCTCTCCACTGTGCAATGATGGTTTCATTTTAATGAACTGTAAATAATAATGTTGATATTTGGTCAGATTTATTACAATAGGATCCCATTCATAATGTGCTTTAGTGTCCTACGGCTGCCTTTAGGAAAAGCACACCCTGTATCAAGGATGTTAGGCTTGGACAAAGCACGATGGCCATACTGGTTATACCGTAAACTCCTTAGAAGTGGTATCTCTCAAAGTGTGGCCATAGCCAAGCATATCAGAATCGCAGGGTGGCCGCTGAAGGGCATATTCAAGAACTTGCTCCGTACCTATGGAACGGGAATCTGCGAGGCTTTCCCATCCAAGTTTGCGCACCAAGTGTAAAGCCTTCGAGGACCCTTCTCCGTCACTGCCACCCATGATCCAAGAATCGTAGCCACTCTTCCCTCTGGGGTTTTGCACTTACAAACCAACACAGACAAAGAGCACGGCAACAAATAAACCCAAACAGAAGAATGGAGAGGACTGAGAAATACAGAGTCCTTGTGAGCATTGATGGAGCAGTGGATTGGAGAACAAATGGGAATTTGACATGTACCCCAAATCCAATTGCTGTGTACGTGCTCCCCTGGCATTTTATGTACAAACTCGGCAACTCCTCGTCCCAAACTCTTGGGTCTAAATGCATTTCAAAATTTGAAGTTTTAAAAATATTCTAGAATGTTAACGGGATGTATCTATCCCCCAGCAAGTCTGAAGAGGCCTTTCATAAATTAAACACACTCAAATTTCTCTAGTAAAGTCACATGTACTTTATTACCCAGCCTTTTCTCTTCTAGGTTTCTTCTCTGCAACAGAAATAAGCACACAAGTGAACCCCCAAACTAGCATGTACTTATGCTCATAGCAGCTTTATTTGTCGTGGCCCCAAACTGGGAAGAAACCAAGTGATCATCAAATTTATGTGTTTGAAAAGTCACTCTAGGAGTACTAGCCGAAGTTAACAAGTTAGGATGGCAAATTCTATGTTGTGTAAATCTTCCCTTAATCAGTACGAGGGGTGAAGCTGCAGGCACAGTCGTGGGAAAAGGTGTTGAGGACCTGGACCAGGGGAGGTAGCTGGGACAATGTGATGAAGAATTCAGAGGCCTGAGCGGTTTTTGGTGGCGTCTGAAGGTTTTCTGTATAGTATCATGTCGTCTGCAAATAGTGAGAGTTTGACTTCTTCCTTGTCAATTTGGATGCCTTTTATTTCTTTTTGCTGTCTGATTGCCGAGGCTAGGACTTCCAGTACCGTGGTGAGTAACAGTGGTGAGAGTGGGCATCCCTGTCTTGGTCCTGACTGTAGAGGAAAAGCTCTCAGATGTTCCCCATTGAGGATGATACTAGCTGTGGGGTTTTCATACATGGCCTTTATCACGGTGAGGTGTATTCCCTCTAAACCTCCTTTGTTGAGGGTGTTTTATCACAAATGGATGTTGTACTTTGTCAGATGCTTTTTCTGCATCTATTGAAAGGATCAGGTGGTCCTTATCCTTTCTTTTGTTGATGTAATGTATCATAGTGATTGATTCGTGAATATCAAACCACCCTTGCAACTCGGGTATAAATCCCGCTTGATCGTGGTGAATGATTTTTCAAAATGTATTGTTGGATTTGGTTTGCTAATATTTTGTTGATCTGTGCTTTTATGTCCATCAGAGATATTGGCTGTAGCTCTCTTTTTTGGTAGTATCTTTATCTGGTCTTGGTATCAGGGTAATGCTGGCCTCATAGAATAAATATGGAACCTTTCTTTCCTCTTCTATTTTTTGGAATAGTTTGAGAAGAATGGTATGAACTCTTCTTTAGATGTTTGGTAGAATTTGCCTGTGAAGCCGTCTGGTCCTGGACCTTTGTTTGTTGGGAGTTGTTTGGTTTCTGCTTCAATTTAATTACTAGTACTCAGTCTGCTGAAATTTTCTCTTTCTTCCTGATTCGGTTTTGGGAGGTTATATGTTTCTAGGAATTTATCTAGCATCACTGATTATCAGGGAACTGCAAATCCAAACTATAATGAGGTATCACCTCACACCTGTTGGAATGGCTAGAATAAAAAACATAAGAAACAACACGTGTTGGTGAGGATGTGTAGAAAAAGGCACCCTCCTGCACGGTTGGTGGGAATGCAGACTGGTGCAGCCACTCTGGAAAACAGTATGGAGGGTCCTCAAAAAAATTAAAAATAGAAATACCATATGATCCAGTAATTCCACTACTGGGTATTTACCCAAAGACAATGAAAACACTAATTCAAAAAAGATATATGCACCCTGTGTTTATTGAAGCATTATTTACAATAGGCAGATTACGTAAGCAGCCCAAGTGTCCATCAACCGATGAAGGGATAAAGAAGGTGTGGTATATGTACACTGGAATATTACTCAGCCATAAAAAGAATGAACTCTTGCCATTTGCAACAACATGGGTAGATCTAGAGATTATTATGCTAAGTGAAATAAGTTAGAGAACAAATACCATATAATTTCTCTCACGTGGAAATTAAGCAACAAAACAAATGAACAAAGAAAAAAAAGAGACAAACCAAGAAACAGATTCAACTACAGAGAACAAACTGATGGCTACCAGAGGGGAGGTGGGTGGGGGATGGGGGAGATAGGTGAAAGGGATTAACAGTGCGCTTGTGACGAGCACTGAGGAGTGTAGAGTTGTTGAATCACCATATTGTACACCTGCAGCTAATATAATGTATGTTAATTACACTGGAAAAAAGGTGCACAATTTCATGCTTTTGGTATGTAACATTATTAATCTCTTAAAATTGTAATATATATATAACAGAAAATTTGCCATTTTAACCATTAAACAAAAAAACAAAGGCATGAGAGAAACAGAATGGACAAAAACAAGTGGCTGCTTTATGTGGGGAAAGGGAGTCTAATTTGGGCAGTTCCACAGATGGGCAGAGTCATTCCCCGAGAGGAATACAGGAGGAAATGCAATTAGGAACATGTCAAGTAGAAGGATGGAGAATCTCAGGTAGCAATGACTCGTGTGTGATTGGATCTGGAGCTTAGAGCAAAGGTCCGAGCTGTAGATCGTGTTGCTGGGGAATCATCAGACTGTAGGTGAAAAGTGAATCTGAAAAGAATAATAATAAAAAAAAAGAACAGGGGTATGAAGTCAAACTGAAGCTGGATCTCACCGAGATTAAGTTAACCAGAGGCTAAAATCCCAGCTTGGCATTGCTTGCTGCTTTGTTCCTTTCGCCCGTGAATTATTCTCATAAATAAAGTGAGGAATGATACATTGTTGCTTATAAAGCTATTAAGCAATATCACGAGGCAAAAAAACAAGTACTTAAACATTTAAACATAAAAATGGGACTGAATCTCAAATGGGGATTTGGGATTAAGTAAATGTGTGATAGATTTAATTGACAGTATAAATATTATTAAGCACCTGTTACAATATGTGGCACACAGTAGATGCAAATTAAATGTTTGTGGGGGATTTTATGTATAGACTTGTACATTCAATTTCTTGAAGTCCATAACATGGAAGGCTTGGCATTTAATTTAATTTGCATGTTTGCAAACACTACTCAAGTGCAGCAGCAACCTCTAAGTACAACACCAGCAATCTCCTGTAAACAGAAACAAGCAGCATCGATGTGGGATTGGTTTTATGTTAGAAGAAGACTGTTTTCCCCCGTGCAGCTGACTACCTGAACTTTCCTTCTCCACACTGTCCGGTTAGCATCATCCTTGGTGCCCCAAAGAAGTGAATCTTTCATCTGACAGCATTTGTCTTCTTTGGAAAGCTGGTAGTGAAGATATCAAGGAACTGTCTCTTCTAAGTGGATCTAAGGGAGGCCGAGTTCATATCGAAGTCCACGGGAGAGACCTTCGGTGGGATGTTACACTTGCTTATCTTGGGATAAAAGATGCCTAAGGGCTTGGTGTACCAAATAGATGAGGACATATTTCAGACTCCCCAGCATCCTGGCAGAGAAAGGTGTATCTCAGGACCTTAAACAGACATTTAATTTTATGAGACTATTGCTAGTAGTCAATGTCAGTTTTTTTTTTTCTCTTAAAGGCATTTTTTTCTCTTAAAGGCAATTCTCAAACCATCTAGAATTAACCGCTTACTTAAAAGTCTTGCTCATTTAGAGAAATATTTACTGAGTGATTATTGGATGCCAGCTGAGCATACTAGGTGCTGGGGTAGGTTAATGTGTTCCCCTTCTAATATGAAACTCTTTGTTTTACCTTTCCTATACATAAGAGCCCAGGTAGTTTTTACTTTCCATTGAAATAAGCCTTCCTGTCTAATTGGGTGAATTTAAAACTAACGAAAGACCTCACAAGCTCCTAATGAGTTTGTCTACTAAAAATATAGCAGATGGGTAGTAAGGAGGGCATGTATTGCATGGTGCGCTGGGTGTTATACGCAAGTAATGAATCATGGAACTTTACATCAAAAACTAGGGATGTACTGTATGGTGACTAACGTAATATTATAAAAAATTATTATAAAAAAAAGTAGCAGATGTGGAAAGCCTCTACAGGTTTGTGGTAAGTTTTTGAAGCTATAAACTATCTGCTTGGATAAGTACTAGCCGAAAGAGATAGCTCAATGAATTCCACATCAAGTAGACTTGAGACAAGCCTCAAAGAGAGTTTTAGCCATAGGCTTGCCTGGTTTCTTCTTGCATTCATTCTGTTACAATGTCACACATCATGTAGCTTCTGGAAAACTCCTCCGATGTCTTAGCATTACAAAAACAGCTTTGACCTTGAGTGCCCTTGGAAGAGTCTCAAGATCTCCCCAGACCACACTTTGAGAACCACAGCCCTAGTCTAATCTCATTTTACATACAAGGAAGCTGGGTCTCACTGAGATTAAGTTAACCGTAGGCTAAAATCCCAGAAGGGTTGTTTCAGCACTCTTGCCTTAGATTTCCAATCTGAAAACTGGGAAGTATACCCTAATGACCTGTCCTATTCACTGTCATTGCAAGGACTGTCCCAGTACAGCGCCAAAACTGTTTGGTTTTACATAAAACAGAAGAGGAAAATCAACAACCACAATAAATTCTGCAACTGGCACACGGCGTTAGCATCTGAACTAGGATCTCTATTGGAGCCGAGACACCACGGCAAGTTCTGTTGCATTCCACCCATGCAAGCTGGTGCCACCAGCTGCATAGCAAGTGTCAGAGAGAAGCGTGGGAAGTAGACTCACCACAAGGTCACCACTGATCACATTTTCTGAGTCTGAAATGCAGCTCCTGCCATAATGCCAGGAAATGTTTCACAAGTCCTGGCTGAAAGGGTGGCGGGAATATTAAGAGTAGCAAATAAGCTAACAATCCTATGGAACTTTTTTACATACAGTGGAGTTGTTCTGAAATGTAGATTCTTTTCATTCTCCAACTGGACCTTGTTCTGTCTTCTTTCAATAAATCAGGTTGCCTTCTCGTTCCCCTAGAGATGATGTCCTTTGTATCCTACTGGATGGTCCACGTCTTCTTTCAGTGGGTCAGAGCCTTGGTCGCTTAAGCATCATGGTGCCCGGAGAGGCTGGTCCAGTGGAGGAGACTCTTCCCACTTCCAGCTCGCAGTTTTTCCAGGCTCTGCATTCTGTGGTTCTGAAGTCACATCCACCTCTCCTTTCATTAATATCGTGACATGACGGTAATTCTCTTTCTCAACAAAATAATTCACAACGGAGGCAAAGCGAACATCTTTCATGTGAAGCCCCTTCTTCCCTGCTTCTCCTTTGAGCGCTAAACGCATTCTTCCCCAGGTACTGAACTCAAACGGCCCCCGGGAAGTTGGAACCTGCCAGCTCCATTTGACCCTTATCTCTTCCCCAGTAGGATCCGGTGAGGAGGCCTGCAGCTAGTCTCCACTGCTCCTACCCCAATTCCAGGTGCCTCCCTAGTGGCTCCATGCAAATCGTCGTAGCTTGGGGGGCTGGAGGTAGGGGGGGCATGGCCCTTAGCATAGTGTTTTTGAGTTTTATCCGCATGGTAGCATATGTCATTCTGTTTATTGCTGAATACTATTCCGTTGCACGGATAGACCACATTCATCTATCCGTTCCTCAATTGGTGAGCTTTGGATTGTTTATGCCTTTAGGCTATGATGAATAATGTTGCAGTGAAGCTTTGTGTATACATCTTTGCGTGGACGTATGTTTTCATTGCTTTTGGGTAGGGACCTAGAGAGGAGCTACTAAATCCTCTGGGACCTATTTGTTTAACATTTAACTGCCAAACTGGTTTTCAAAATCGTGCCATCTTACACGCCTGTCGGTAGTGTGTGGTGGTTCTAATTTCTCCACGTCCTTGTCAACACTTGTGATTGGCCGTATTTTTAATTTCAGCCATCCCAGGGGGTGCGAAGTAGCACCTCATTGTGGTTTTATTTGCATTTCCCTGATGACTGAGCATCTTCTCATGTGCTTGTAGGCTATTGGTATATCTTCTTCAGACAGCTGTCCATTTACATCCTTTGCCCATTTCTAAATTAGGTTGTCTTTTTCTTGTTAAATGGTAAGAATATTTGTATACTCTGTATGCTAGGCCCTTATTGGATATATGATTTGCAAGTATTTTTTTTCAAGTCTGTTAATTGTTTTTACAGTTTCTTGATGTTGCTTGAAGCACACACATTTTTATTTTATTTTATTTTTTTTGAAGATTTTTATTTATTTGACAGAGATAGAGACAGGTGGTGAGAGAGGGAACACAAGCAGGGGGAGTGGGAGAGGAAGAAGCAGGCTCCCAGCGGAGGAGCCTGATGTGGGGCTCGATCCCAGAACGCCGGGATCACGCCTTGAGCCGAAGGCAGATGCTTAACTGCTGTGCCACCCAGGCGCCCCCAGATTTTTATTTTTGACAAAGTCCGATTTATCAATTTTTTCTCTTGTGTGTTTTTGTTGTCATGTCTAAGAAATTCTTGCCTAGCCCAAGGTCATGAAGATTTACTCCCCTATTTTTTTTTTTCCTGAATTTCGTAGTTTTGTTTTTTTTCTGCTTTAGGTGTAGGATTTATTTGGGGTTGATTTTTGTATGGTATCCTCATCCCTTTGCACGTGGCTGTCCTTCGCATGGGAATACGCTCCATCTCTCTCTGCAGGCTGACTTTCCCATGTAAAGATCCCTTTGTGCTCCCTGGCCAGCCTCGGGCCGGCGACAGTGCCTTTGGCAGGCAGCTTTGCCATGGAGCCTGCACTTGCGCTTTCTTCCTTTTTTGGCCCCCAGCGTCTGGAGGCAGGTTGAATAACCACCCTGGAGTTCCGCCAGAGTCACAAGATGAGGAAGGGCAAGAAGCACACCCAGGAGACGGGGAGCAGGGTGGTGGGGGGACACAGAGGAAGTTCACCATCATGTGGTTTCACTGGCTCGAGCAGGCGTTAAGTGCCAGTATTCGGTCAAGCAACAGAGAGTTCCTGAGAGCCCGTCCCTTCCCCTCCGAGTCATTTGTTTATTCCGATGTGTGGGCTTGTCTAGCCATTGCCCCAAACTCACGAACGCAGAGTTCTCCAGACGGAGGCTTCATTCCTGCGGGGTAGGCGAGCAGTTCCAGGCGCCCAACATCCCGCGTGAGCTCAGCTGTAACCCGAATGATGTCATCTGTTGTGGCAAACGTCTCGCATTAGAAGGAGGAGACTGAGTCGAGTTGAAGACAGGCTCACCAGATTTTGTGTGCTTCTCTCTGCCACGGACGGAGGAAATGAGTTTGCACGTGGAGCCGGGTTTGGTGCAAGTCAGAGCTGAAATAAAAAGTGTTGACATCGAACGCAGGGCCTGGAGACAGATCACCTTCGCTGGGACAGGGGCTCGGTCACTCCAGCCTCTCTGTTGGACGTGGCGGGCAACCTCCACGACATGTCTGCACCCACATTTTCTCACTCAACACGCCAGTGTCTCTTGCTTTTAGCTGTACGCTGTGCCCTTTCTGTGCTCTGTGGGTTATTCATCATGTTTATAGTTTGCTGTCTGACGTTCTCATCCCCTCCCCTTAAACGACAGAAATCTTCGTTTTTGTGGTTGTTGTTTTTGACGTGTCCCGAGAATTGAGAAGACTTGAGACATGTCATAGTCGATAGATATTTGTCAAATACGGTTAATAATAGTACCAACCTCACTGCGTTGTTATGGCGATTAAATGAGTGAGTACCCGGATATGTTTGGGGTAGTGCCTACAGCGTGCTAAGTGGTCTGTACGTAGAGTGACCATGTGTCTTATGTCCTGGCTGGCCTGGGACGGTCCTGCTTTGACCCATTTCCTGGAGTACTTCCTAATAGTGCTTCCTTTCAGTTAAAAAAAAAAAGAAAGGTTTATTTTAGATATTAAATGATATGGTTTTCCTACACGTAAGTGTTTTTACTCATTCATTTAAGAAACTTTAAAAAATTGCCTGCTGTTCACCAGGTGCTGTATTAGACGCTAAGAGAAGGCCATAGCTCCTTCCCTTCCACAGCCTATGGTTTGTGTTCTCTCTCACTGGAGAACTTTCAGAGCATGGCTACGTAGACAACTTCAGATCTTACACTCACGGTTAATAATAATCACTGGATTTACATCCAGGTAGTTCTTTGCTGTTTTATGAAGAAGTTTTCCATTTACTCGTTTATCTAGCAACCCAACAGGATGGAAACGATTACTGTCGCTCTTGTAATAATGAAAAACGGGCTCAGAGAGGACCGATAACTTGGTGAAAGTTGCATAGCTAGAGAGTACGTGGCTCAAGGCTCTGGTTCCCACATGTTGTCCCACCGAGTAAGAGCGCTGACCCGATGACCCGATAGCCCATTAAGACTTGGACTCACTGATTCTCCATTGCTCTACCATAAGCAGTGTTCTTTCTTATTCTTAGGAAAATGTGTCGATTACACTGATTAAATAGAGATACACATTTTGAATTAAGGGCAAGGCAGAAGATTCTGATTCTTCTGATTTCTAATCTTGCCTGGTCAGTGCAGTACACGCGTTCTCAGATCAAGTCTAGGACGGTCCAGTTTCCTGGAGGCAACTGCGGCTTTCTCACGTTCCTCTGCCTCCCCCTAGTGACTCCAGCCCAGAATTACTACCATCGAGTGTATATATGTATTTTACACATACACAGACACACATTTGCAGTAGGGATTTAGGGAGTTATTGCAAGGACACAGAAGCTACAAAAAAATCCCAGCCTTATTTACTCCTCCCATATCTCCCTTACACCTCATATGTGTGAAACACTGTAGTGAATACCAAGGACACAAAGATAAAAGCCTGACTCCGCGTTTCCCCACTTAGAATTCTCTGGCAAGCCCTCTTATACCAAAAGAAACAGAGGACTTAAAATTGCAGAGAAGAATAGAAGTAGCTATTTCTGTCTCCAGTCTTTCTTATACCGAGTTAAGCATGGTGTGGCACTTGAGACATCCATTCAGAAACTAGGACCGCTTTTTAATTCAGCGTCTGCATGCCATATTCTGACCGCTTTTGTCCTTCACGCCTTCCTGTTTTCCTCTCGCTGTTCTTCCATTCCGTCACCAATGCTTTTTTATTTGGTGTTTTATCTCCTCTGCCAATCAGTAGTCTAGGCGAGGAAGCCAGGGACAGCCTCGGCACCGCTCAGCCCTTTCTCATGCCTGCTCTCATGCCTAAAGAGATTGCTCACCTCCATGCTAGAACATTTCGTTTCCAGCAGCTTGTAGGCAGTAAACATTCAGAGGCAGGGTGGGGCAGGAACCAGGCTTCTCAATGACACTATAATCACAGGAACACAGGAATTTGCCACTAGCCACTTAGTCAAAACAAGGCAAGACCGCAGTCTAGTCTGGGCAGTCCCTTCTAGTTGGAAATCAGGCAAGGAGGGAAGGGTTCTAGCATGTTCTCTACACAGAAGGATCTGAAGGGAAGAAAAAATTCTTCCTCTGCCCTTCAAGGTCTTCCAGCTGGACAAAGAATAAAATTTACATGAGATGGATGAACAGGAGAAAAAAAAAACCCCAAAGCTTTATTACATTCACACAAAGACCCAGTAATGAAACTGAGACCTAAAGAATGACCAAGGCATGTGGTTTTTATACTTTTTAGACCAAAGAGACAAGAAATTGGTGAGGAATTGACAAGACAAAGAAAATGTAACGTTGAGAGCTTCCCTTAGTGAGGAATTGTAAGCCGACTTTGGGCTGTGGTGATAAATCAACACAAAGTAACAAGGTTTCTTCATTCAGCCTGCGGGGCTCAAATATCCTATCTCTGGTGAGCGGGATGTCTCTTTTCACAGGGGAGATTTATTTCCTGCTTTCAGGGGGACAGAAGAGGGTCTGAGTGTTGTTCTTGAACAAGCTGTCTCTTGGGTAACTTTTATTTAAAATAATCAATATGCCAAAGTGGCACATTTCGTGGCGGCCTGCCCTTGGCGCCTACAGGTTCAAGTGGCTCGATCGTCCCATCAGTACCCAAGCAGTCGAGCTTAGCATGCAGACCCCATCGCTCCCCCGCTGCCCAGTGTCTCTGGACCATGAATCCCTGGATCACTCCAGTGGAACCTTTGATAGCCACAGAAACTGTGCTTCGCACCATGCTAGTAACTTAAGAGGACTTGGGGAAGGTATTACATGAGTGTTTCATCTAGAATTCCAGGCAGTTTTAACTATGTATCTCTTATCATTGTATCCAACCACAGGGTATTGTCTTCCGGTGTTTATCTTGCCTACTAGAATGGAAACAGCTGTAGGGCTTGAATTATGTGTATTTATTTTTGTGTCCCCAATGCCTAGGACATGGCTGGTGCTCAGTAATTGCTTGTTTCAAGAATGAATGAGTGAATGAATGAATGAGTAATGATTAGGTTCGGCAATACTTTGTTCTGGTTTTAAGACACACAAAGTTTACTCAGTACACTTTCTCGGGCTACAGATAAGTGTGATGTGAAGGCTTTTGAGAAGGGTCTTGGTGATTTTATAATCTTCGTGGTGAGAGATAAGACATAAACATCATGGTACAAAGGCAAACAAAACAAAACCAAACAGATAAAAAAGGCAAACTGTCTCATAAAAAGTATCTACTGATTCTGTAACTCAGAGACAGTTTCTAGCCATTATGGCCACAGTTCTAGCAGTAAGAATAAAAGACACAATTCAACACTTTCCTTCCCAAGGTTAGTTAAAGGCAAAATCATTAACATCATTAAAGAGAGATAGTGTGGTATTTTATGGAAACCGAGGCAGGTAGCCAGAGGACATACTCAAATCTCACACAAAGTTTAGATGAAAAATTCTCTTCAATGCCAGTCTCTTTGACAGTGGTTTCTGTTTTCTCTATTAACCAGATTTGCTTGTTCTTGGCAGTAGTTTTCCTTCTCACAAATCTGTGCATTAGGCAACTCTAAGTTGGCCTTCACTCACCTGCACGTTCATGAGCTGTTCTCCTTGTTTGTGCCCCTCCCCACCACCCCAGGGCTTTGCCGGTCTTATTTCTGGCTCGTCTTCAGAGTACATACCGATAATAACTTAAGTGTTAATTTCCCTGTGCAATTGACATTTTAATCCGGGAACTCCCACACCCTGGAAATCTTTCTGATTTAGGGTATTAATTAAACTTACTATAGTGATAGATATATCACACACATTATATCATAATATATACATATATCGAATCATTATGATGTACACCTTAAAACGAATATGGTGTGATATCTCAATTATATCTTTTTTTCCTTTTCAAATTTTTATTTAAATTCTAGTTAATATACAGTGCAATATTGATTTCAGGAGTAGAATTCAGTGATTCATCACCTACATACAACACCCAGTGCTCATCCCAACAAGTGCCCTCCTTAATGCCCATCCCCCCACGTCCCTCCATCAACCCTTAGTTTACCCTCTATTTTTTTTTAAAGATTTTATTTATTTATTTGAGATAGAGCAAGAGAGAGCACAAGCAGAGCAGAGGGGCAGAGGAGAGGGAGAAGCAGGCTCCCCGCTGAGCAGGGAGCCTGAATGGGGGCTTGATTCCAGGACCCCGAGATCATGACCTGAGCCAAAGGCAGGTGCTTAACTGACTGAGCCACCCAGGAGCCCCAGTTTGTTTTCTATCTTTAAGAGTCTCTTTTGGTTTGTTTCCCTCTCTCTTTTTTCATTTTCTTTTTTTTTTTCTCTCCTCCCATTTTATGTGTTCTATTTTTTAAATTCCACATACGAGCGAAATCATATGGTATTTGTCTTTCTCTGACTTATTTTACTTAGTATAATACACTCTAGCCCTGTCTACGTTATTGCAAACGGCAAGGTTTCATTCTTTTTGATGGCTGAGTAATATTTCATCGTGTGTGTGTGTGTGTGTGTGTGTGTGTGTACACACACACATATATACGTATACCATATTTTCTTTATCCATTCATCAGTTGATGAACATTTGGGCTCTTTCCATAGTTTGGCGATTGTTGATAATGCTGCTATAAACACCAGTGTGCATGTACCCCTTCAAATTTGTATTTTTGTATCCTTTGGGTAGATACCTAGTAACACAGTTCCTGGGTCATAGGGTAGCTCTATTTTTAACTTTTTGAAGAACCTCTGTACTGTCTTCCAGAGTGGCTGCCCCAGTTTGCATTCCCACCAACAGTGCAGGAGGGTTCCCCTTTCTCCACATCCTTGTCAAGACCTGGTGTTTCTTGTGTTGTTGATTTTAGCTGTTCTGACAGGTGTGAGGTGATGTCTCATTGTGGTTTTGATTTGCATTTCCCTGATGCTGAGTGATGTCGAGCATCTTTTCATGTGTCTGTTGGCCATCTGGATGTCTTCTTTGGAAGACTTCTTTGGATATCTGCCCATTTGTTAACTGGATTATTTGCTTTTTGGGTGTTGAGTTTGATAAGTTCTTGATAGATTTTGGATACTTAACCCTTTATCAGATATGTCATTTACGAGTATCTTCTCCCATTCCATAGGCTGCCTTTTCGTTTTGTCCACTGTTCCCTTGCTGTGCAAAAGCTTTATCTTGATGAAGCCTCAATCGTTCATTTTTGCTTTTGTTTCCGTTTCCTTTGGCGACGTGTTCAGTGAGAAGTTGCTGAGGCCGAGGTCAGAGAGGTTGCTGCCTATGTTCTCTTCTAGCATTTTGATGGTTTCCTGTCTCACATTTAGATCTTTCATCCATTTTGAATTTATTTTTGTATATGGTATAAGAAAGTGGTCCAGTTTCATTCTTCTCCGTGTAGCTGTTTGGTTTTCCCAACACCATCTGTTGAAGACACCGTCTTTTTCCCATTGCATATTCTTTCCTGCTTTGTCAAAGATTAATTGATTGTGTGGTTGTGGGTCCTTTTCTGGGTTTTCTATTCTATTCCATTGATCTGTTGGTCTGTTTTTGTGCCAGTACCATACTGTCTTGATGACTACAGCTTTGTAATGTAGCTTGAAGTCCAGAATCATGATGCCTCCAGCTTTGGTTTTCCCTTGCAATATTACGTTGGCTATCCTGGGTTGTTTGTGGTTCCATACAAATTTTAGGGTTGTTTGTTCTAGTTCTGTGAAAAATGCTGTTGGTATTTTGATAGGGATTGCATTAAATGTATAGCTTGCTTTGGGTGGTATGGACATTTTAACAATGTTTGTTCTTCCAGTCCATGAGCATGTAATGTTTTCTCCATTTCTTTTTGTCCTCGATTGTATCTTAATTAAAAAAAGACTAAGATTTTTAATAGTAAAATGTTAAGCTGGGTGGGTGGGAAGACAGACGTTTTGGAAGAGTGAACTTGTCTGGTGTCTTCCAAACGACTCCCGGGAGGTGATTCAGTTCTTTGTTCTGTTCTTTCCAGAAAGACATTCACATGATTTTGGAGGCTAACTGCTACTGGAGGCACCAGGCTTTGAATGGAGGATGTGAGAGTCCCAGCTGCTTTATGCTACCATCCATGTTGCCTGTTGTGCCCATGGGAACAGTGATAGCTCCAAAACCGAAGGCATCTGTTGCCAGTGAGACCCTCTGGTTGGAATGATGATTCCAGCTTGGCAGTATTTCAAGTCAGGCATGTTGACTACCTAGAACTTTCATACTCAGAGGGTCCCATCTCTGAGGACGGTTTGGCCATATGTTTTGGGCCTTTGTGGCAACCAGCACTTTTCATATTTTATCAAAGTGGCGAAAAAGCATAATAATAACTATGTCCTTGAAATTGAGATTGGTTTGTAAAAGAGCGAAGTCTAAAGCATGGTGTGGATTTAAAATATACCACATTTTAGAAAATCCTTGGTTTATATTAGAAACAGGGTAACTTAGAGCATACCTTATCGAATATCATCCTTTAGATTATTTTTTTAAAGATTTTATTTATTTATTTGACAGAGACAGTGAGAGAGGGAACACAAGCAAGGGGAGTGGGAGAGGGAGAAGCAGGCTTCCCCCCGAGCAGGGAGCCCGACACAGGGCTCGATCCCAGGACTCTGGGATCATGACCTGAGCTGAAGGCAGACGCTTAACCACTGAGCCACCCAGGCACCCCATCCTTCAGATTATTTTAAAACTCAGAACTGTGTTCTAGACTGGTCTCTGCCACCCATGAACCAGGTCACTTTTTGGGGGGCATCTCTGAAAGGGTAAGTTTGACAGTGAGACCCTATGTTCTTTTGCTCTCTAACCTGTGGTTCCAGAAATTGGCTATAAAATAATGTTAATTTAATCCTCCAGCAGCTAAAATTATAATCGCAGATTATACCAGTACAGAATTTCTGATTGCAGTGAGAAACTTATCGTCTATAATATCACAGTGATTACCGTTTTAAATCAAATAATGCAGGTACCACAATTTGCATGCAAGCCATCAGTTAGTGGTGGGAGTTATTTCCACGTACAGCTTGTCCTCACAGTACTCTGGAGGAACTTTGACATAAATGTAAAAAGAAACCCTGACAACTGTGCGTTGTGATTTTATGTGTTATAACAGCAGACAATTAGAAACTGCCCAAATGTCTGTCAGTGGAATAGTAGCATGTTTGCCCAATGAATACTATACAAGAGTAAAAATTATCTAGAATGACATATATCAGTGTAGAAGTGGAATTGTGAGATTTCCACATAAATCCCCCTTTAATGCAAATTACTCCCCCAGATAGTTCTACCCATCTGCTCCTTCTAGCAGTATATGATGTTTCCCACTTCCTCACATATTCACCAACACTTACAGTTGTCTGATTTATATCTTTTTGCCAGTCTGATAGAAAATTCTTTTTTATGACTAGCAAGGGTTAGGCATGTTTTCATATTTTTATTTGCCATTTGATTTTCCTCTCTGTGACTAGCCTGTTTCAAACTTTGTTCCATTTTTCTATTGATTTGAGAGTCTTTTTCTTATTTATTTGTGAGAGCTCTTTACATATAGGTGAGAACTTTTCAGTCAGTGCACACTTTTTTCCAGTGTATGGCTGTTTTTTCACTTTCAGAATGATGCTTTTCTGTTATACAAATTTTTATGTTTTAAGGAAGTCAGATTTAAAACTTTTTTCTTTGCAGCTTATTTTATTTTGTGTGTGCGTTGTGTTTATGCAGTCCGTTGCCACTGTTAAGTCTTACAAGTACTCCACTATATGGTCTCTTGGAAGTTAAATTTTTTTTTCATCCAAGTCTTTAATGCTATATTTGATTTTGTGTATGGTGTAAGGTAGGGAACTAATTACAATTTTATATAACCAATGGTCCTGTCACCATTTATTGAACAAATTTTTACCTAACTCCTAAGGCAGTGGGCCATGGGATCAAATTGCCTGGGTCCAAACTCCATCTTCACTTTGAATTAGGGCTACGATCTTGAAAATGCTACTCAATTTCTAAGGGTTTCAATTTCTCCATCTATAAAATGAGAATAATAATAATAATAATCATCATAATAATTATAGGACTGTTGGCGGCATTACATGAGTTAAATCTAAAACACTTAGTGCCTGGCACAAAGTTAAGGAGGGCACTTGTGACGAGCACTGGGTGTTGGAAGTGATGAATCACTGACTTCTACTCCTGATACCAATATTACACTATCTGTTAACTGGAATTTAAATAAAAATTGGAAACAAACAAAAAAGACTCAATACATGTTAGTTATTATTTTTATTGCAAATTTCTTATGCTGTCCCTGTCCTATATCAACTTTTCACTTGTGTCTGTGTCTAGATCTGGATTCTCTATTCTGTTTCTATTTGTCTGGTTTTCTGTCTTTGCCCCAGTGCCACATGATATAAATTATTATAGCTGCATAATGAGTATCTTATAGGGCACGTCTCTCCACCATATGCTTCTTCAAAATTATCTTGGCTGCTTTTTGTCCTTTACTTTTTCCATATAGACTTTAAGATCAATAATTCTAGCTCCTGGGTGGCTCAGTCGGTTAAGAGTCTGCCTTTGGCTCAGGTCATGATCCCAGGGTCCTGGGATGAAGCCCCATGTCTGGCTCCCTGCTCAGCAGGTAGTCTGTTTCTCCCTCTCCCTCTGCCCCCAACTGATGCTTGCTCTCTCTCTCTCTCTCTAGTGATCTCTCTCTCTCTCAAATAAATAAAATCTTAAAAAAAAAAAGAACAATAATTCTAGTTCCCCAAGCAAAAATTTCTCCCTGCCCTTCCCCAACACACACATATCAATTCTGCTGGGAGTTTGAATGAAATATGCATTTAATCTACTGATTGATTTGTGGAGATTTGCCATCTTTATGATACTGATTTTTTCCCCTATACACAAACAGGAAAGTTTAATACAAAAAAGTCATTAATTAGTAAAAGAATGTTATGAAAGGGGAAAACTGGGCTCACAGCTATTATATAGTAATACGAGGTGCAGGAGGGAGCTACGACCTGAGCAGCAGGAGGGAGTGCAGATGAGGAAGGAACCGAGAACTTGGAAGGCATGTCCGATGCTGTGTGCGAGAGCTGGTGGCAGAGGGCCTGGTTGCCCCAGGTGCACGTGCTGGCTGCTGGTGGAGACGCTCGTAGAGGCTATGGGCCAGATCTCGTCTTTGGAGCGTGGCCTACTGCTTGACAGAGATATCTGCGGCCGTGGTGATATGTTGGTGTTGATCCAAAGGAATATGCTCGCTAAGGTGCTGGAGAAACTCCCTGGAGGGGAGCCCAGCAGCTCACCCAGCTGCTCCCATAAGCTAGTCAATAGGAAGACAATTTCCTCTCGCAACCTTTGTACTTCCGCTCCTCCCAGCCCCCGAGTTGCTGCTCAGAGGGGACCACTGAAACTCTGTGACACTTTTAACTAGTACGTTTCATGATTTAATAATAGCTAGTCATATAATTGACATGTAAGACTCTGATGCAATTGAACAGTGGAATGGACAAGACACCGGAATAATTGATGAGATGAGTAATAAAGCTGAAATGAACTAATACATGTTGAACCTGTAAAGGATGTTGTAACTTTTTTTTTTATTACTATTGAAGTATAGTTGACCTGCAGTAGTATATTAGTTTCAGGTGTACAATACAGTGGATTCAGCAATTCCAAACATTACTCAGGGTTCACCCCATAAGTGTAGTTACCATCTGTCACCATATTATTACAGTATTATTGACTATATTCCTCTGCTCTGTTTTCATCTCTGTGTCTGATTTACTGGAATTTGTACCTATTAATCCCCTTTATCTGTTTCACCCATACCCCCACTTACCTCCCTTTGGGCAATCACCAGATTGTTTTCTGTATTTATGAGTCTGTTTCTGTTCCTTTATCAGTTCATTTTTGTTTTTTGTTTTTTGTTTTTTAGATTCCACATGTAAGTGAAATCATATGGTATCTGTCTGTCTTTGTCTGACTTATTTCATTTAGTGTAATACTCTTTAGATCCATGCATGTTGTTGCAAATGACAAGGTTTCATTATTTTTTTTATGGCTGAGTAATATTCTAGTATGTATATACATATATGCCTCACATCTTCTATATCTGTTTATCTGTTGGCGGACACTTAGGTTGCTTCCTTATCTTGACTGTTGTAAAGAATACTACAAGAAACATTGGGGTGCATAGATCTTTTTGAATTAGTGGTTTTGTTTTCTTTGGGTAAATACTCAAAGTAGTGGAATTACTGAATCAGATGGTACTTCTCATTTTTTGAGGAACCTCCATACTGTTTTCCATAGTGGCTCTACCAGTTTACATTCTCACCAATAATGCACAAGGGTTCCCTTTTCTCCACATCCTTGCCAGCACTTGTTGTTTATTGCCTTTTTGATTTTAGCTATTCTGACAGGTGTAAGGTGATATCTCACTGTGGTTTTGATTTGCATTCCCCTGGTAATCAGTGATGTTGAGCATCTTTTCATGAGTCTGTTGGTCTTCTGTATGTCTTCTTTGGAAAAATGTCTATTCAGACTCACTGCTCACTTTTTAAAAAAGACGCATTTATTCAGCATCATGATCAGACTATTACATTTAGCAATCAACAGCATGGATCCAAAAAAAAAAAAAAACAACCCCTACATTAAAACCCTTTGTTGGAATGCTTTATACTTTCCACAGAACAGAAACTGAAATAACGTGTTATACAATTAGTCACAAATACAGTCCTTGAGCTTTTTTTGCCCATACATGTGAGTATTGTCTAAAACATGTCTTCTTTGTATCAGCTCAGCCCTGCCACCATGTTCTTGGCTGAATTCACAAATCTGTTTTAACCTGTAGCTTCCCTGTCACTTCTCTGGCTCTCTTTTCCTGCTAAGCTTTGTTTCCTGGCAGTAATGAAAACCCACTGCCACTTCCATAGCTACTGCCGCTGCTGGAACCACCATAGCCACCTTGGTTTCGTGGTTTGGCAGAGTATTGGCCTCCACCATCACAGGGGCGAGAGCTTCTGCCTCCAAAATTCCCTCCTTTCATGGGTCCAAAATTTGAAGATTGATTGTTGTAATTGCCAAAATCATTATAGCGTCTGCCACCTCCAGAGTTGCTTTCATCATTACCAAATCTGTTAAAGCCATCCCCACGGCCGCCATATCCACCACCACCTCAACTACCACCATAGCCGCCCTGCCCACTAAAGTTTCCTCCATGACCAAAGTCGTCATTCCCACCAAAACCACCTCCACGAACACCAGCAAAGTTTCCAGAAGCACTTAGACCTCTTTGGCTGGGTGATGCACTAGCCATCTCTTGCTTAGATAGGGCTTTCCTTACTTCACAGGTGTGACCATTCACAGCATGGGAACTTTGAATGACAATCTTGTCTACAAAGTCATCATCATTAAATGCTACAAAGCAAAGCCTCCTTGCCACGGCCTTGGTCAGTCGCGATCTCAATCACTTCAATATTCCCGTACTGTTCAAAATAATCTCTTAGATGATGTTCTTCAGAGTCTTCGTTCATGCCACTGACAAAAATCTCTTTCACAGTTAAGTGGGCACCAGGTCTTTCAGAATCTTCTCTTGAGACATCCCTCTTTGGTTCCATGACTCTTCCATCCACGTTCTGTGGCCTTGCATTCATGGCTGCATCCATCTCCTCCACAGTGGCGTACGTGACAAACCCAGAGCCTCTGGAGCACTTGGTGTTTGGATCTCTCATTACCACGCAGTCCGTAAGCGTTCCCCACTGCTCAAAATGGCTCCTCAGACTCTCATCGGTTGTTTCAAAGCTCAGATCTTGGATGAAGAGCCTCCACAGCTGTTCAGGCTCTTTGGGAGACTCTGATTTAGACATGACGGTGGTGGGAGGGGAGGCTTTAACGATGCTTACTTGGCAACGTCCATGGGCAGAAAAGCTCCCCTGCTCATTTTTAATTGGATTTTGTTTTGTTTTGTATTTTTGGTGTTGAGCTATTTAAGTTCTTTATGTATTTTGGATATTAAACTCTTATCATATATCTTCTTCCAGTCAGGAAATGGCCTTTTTGTTTTGATGGTTTCCTTTGCTGTGCAAAAACTTTTCATTTTGGTGTAAAACAAATAGTTGGCTTTTGCTTTTGTTTCCCTTGCCTGAGGAGAAATATACAGAAATGTGTTGCTAAGACCGACATCCAAGAGATTATTGCCTTTGTTTTCTGTTAGGAGTGTTATTGTTTCAGGTTTCATATTTCAGGTCTTTAATCCATTTCGAGTTTATTTATGTGTATGGTGTAAGAAAGTGGTCCAGTTTCATTCTTCTGCTTGTAGCTGTCCAGTTTTCCCAGCATCATTTATTGAAAAGAATGTCTTTTTCCCCCATTGTATATTTTGATTTCCTTTGTTGTAAGTTAATTGACAATATAGGCATGGGTTTATTTCTGGGCTCTCTATCCTGCTCCATTGACCTAAGTGTTTGTGTCCGTATCATACTGTTCTGATTTCTGTAGCTTCGTCGTATATCTTGAAATCTAGGATTGTGATACATCCTACTTTGTTCTTTCTCAGGATTGCTTTAATTATTTGAGGCCTCTTGTGGTTCCATATGAATTTTAGAAAGATTTGTTCTTGTTCTGTGAAAAAAGCTATTGGTGTTTTGATAAGGATTGCATTGAATCTATAGATTGCTTTGGGTAGTATGGACATGTTAATGATATTAATTCTTGGAATCCATGAGCATAGTATATCTTTCCATTTGTTTGTGTCATCTTCAGTTTCTTTTATGAATGTCTTGTAGTTTTTAGAGTATGGGTCTTTCATCAACTTGGTTAAATTTATTCCTAGGTATTTTATTCTTTTTGGTACAATTGTAAATAGGGTTGCTTTCTTAGTTTCTTTTTCTGCTTGTTCATTATTAGTGTGTAGAAATGAAACAGATTTCTGTATATTAATTTTGTTTCCTGCATTGTCACTGAATTCATTTGTCAGTTCTAATTGTTTTTTTGGTAGAATCTTTAGGGATTTCTGTATATAGTTATCATGTCATCTGCAAATAGTGACAGTTTTACTTCTTCTAGCAGATGTTTTTTGTATATTTCCTTGACTGAGTGCTGCATCTAGGACTTATAGTTCTAAATTGAATAAAAGTAGTGAGAGTGGTCATCCTCGTTTTGTTTCTCATCTGAGAGGAAAAGCTCTCAGTTTTTCATCATTGAGTATGACGTTACCTGTGGGTTTGTCATATATGGTCTTTATTACGTTGAGGTGTGTTCTCTATAAACCCACTTTGTTGAGTTTTTATCATGAGCGGATATTGTATTTTGCCAAATGCTTTTTCTGCGTCTAATGGATGATCACGTGGTTTTATCCTTCCTTTGTTAATGTGATGTGTTACAATGATTTGTGAATATTGAACCATCCTTGTATTCCTGAAGTAAATCCCACTTGATTGTGGTGAATGATGCTTTTAATGTATTGTTGAATTTGGTTTGGTAATATTTTCTTGAGGATTTTTAAGTCAGTGTTCATCAAGCATATTGGCCTATAGTTTTCTTTCTTTAGTGTGTGTGTGTGTTGTTGTTTTTTTGTTGTTGTTCTGTTTTGTTTTTTTGGTATCAGGGTAATGTTGGCCTCATAAAATGGATTTGGAGGTTTTCCTTTCTCTTCTTTTGTTTGGAATAGTTTGAGAAGGATAGGTATTAACTTTAAATGTTTGGTGGAATTCACCTGTGAAGCCATCTGATCCTGGACTTTGTGTGTTGGAAGTTGGTGTTTTTTTTTAATGTTTTTTTTTATTATATTATGTTAGTCACCATACAGTACATCCCTGGTTTCTGATGCAAAGTTCAGTGATTCATTAGTTGCGTATAACACCCAGTGCACCATGCAATGCGTGCCCTCCTTAATACCCATCATCAGCCTATCCCATTCCCCCACCCCCCTCCCCTCTGAAGCCCTCAGTTTGTTTCTCAGAGTCCATAGTCTCTCATGGTTCATTTCCCCCTCTAATTACCCCCCCTTTCTTTATCCCTTTCTTCCCCTACCAATCTTCCTAGTTCTTATGTTCCATAGATGAGAGAAATCATATGATAATTGTCTTTCTCTGCTTGACTTATTTCACTTAGCATAATCTCCTCCAGTGCCATCCATGTTGCAGCAAATGTTGAGAACTCGTTCTTTCTGATAGCTGAGTAATATTCCATTGTATATATGGACCACAACTTCTTAATCCAGTCATCTGTTGAAGGGCATCTCGGTTCCTTCCATGATTTAGCTATTGTGGACAATGCTGCTATGAACATTGGGGTGTATATGGCCCTTCTCTTCACTACGTCTGTATCTTTGGGGTAAATACCCAGTAGTGCAATGGCTGGGTCATAGGGTAGCTCAATTTTTAACTTTTTAAGGGACCTCCACGCTGTTTTCCAGAGTGGCTGCACCAACCTGTATTCCCACCAACAATGTAGGAGGGATCCCCTTTCTCCACATCCTCTCCAGCAATTGTTGTTCCTTGCCTTGTCTATTTTTGCCATTCTAACTGGCGTAAGGTGGTATCTCAGTGTGGTTTTGATTTGAATTTCCCTGATGGCTAATGATTTTGAACATTTTTTCATGTGTCTGTTAGCCATTTGTATGTCTTCATTGGAAAAGTGTCTGTTCATATCTTCTGCCCATTTTTTGATTTGTTTATTTGTTTCTCGTGTATTGAGTTTGAGAAGTTCTTTGTAGATCTTGGATACCAGTCCTTTATCTGTAGTGTCATTTGCAAATATCTTCTCCCATTCCGTGGGCTGCCTCTTCGTTTTTCTGACTGTTTCCTTGGCTGTGCAGAAACTTTTAATCTTGATGAAGTCCCATAAATTCATTTTATCTTTTGTTTCTCTTGCCTTTGGAGATGTGTCATGAAAAAGGTTGCTTTGGCCGATGTCGTAGAGGTTGCTGCCTATGTTCTCCTCTAGAATTTTGATGGATTCCTGTCTCACATCGAGGTCTTTCATCCATTTGGAGTTTATTTTTGTGTATGGTGTGAGATAGTGGTCAAGTTTCATTCTCTTGCATGTAGCTGTCCAATTTTCCCAGCACCATTTATTGAAGAGACTGTCTTTTTCCCACCGGATGTTTTTTCCTGCTTTATCAAATATTAGTTGCCCAAAGAGCCGAGGGTCCATTGCTGGGTTCTCTATTCTGTTCCATTGGTCTATGTGTCTGTTTTTGTGCCAGTACCATGCTGTCTTTGTGATCACAGCTTTGTAGTACAGCTCGAAATCCGGCATTGTGATGCCCCCAGCTTTGTTTTTCCTTTTCAACAGTTCCTTGGAGATTCGGGGCCTTTTCTGTTTCCATACAAATTTAAGGACTGTTTGTTCCAGTTCTTTGAAAAATGTCCTTGGTATTTTGATCGGGATAGCATTGAAAGTGTAGATTGCTCTGGGTAGCATGGACATTTTAACTATGTTAATTCTTCCGATCCATGAGCATGGAATATCTTTCCATCTTTTTATGTCTTTCTCAATGTCTTTCAAGAGTGATTTATAGTTTCTAGAATATAGGTCCTTTACGTCTCTGGTTAAGTTAATTCCAAGGTAACGTATGGTTTTTGGTGCTATTGTAAATGGGATGGATTCCCTAATTTCTCTTTCTTCGGTCTCGTTATTCGTGTATAGAAATGCAACTGATTTCTGAGCATTTATTTTGTATCCTGCCACGTTACTGAATTGCTCTATAACTTCTAATAGTTTGGGAGTGGCTTCTTTTGGGTTTTCCATATAGAGTATCATGTCATCTGCAAAGAGAGACATTTTGACTTCTTCTTTGCCAATTTGAATACCTTTGATCCCTTTTTGTCGTCTGATTGCTGTTGCAAGGACTTCTAGTACTATGTTGAATAATAGTGGCGAGAGTGGGCATCCTTGTCGTGTTCCTGATCTTAAGGGAAAGGCTTCCAGCTTTTCCCCATTGAGAATAATATTTGCAGTAGGCTTTTCATAGATGGCTTTTATGAGATTGAGAAATGTACCTTCTATTCCTACACTCTGAAGGGTTTTAATCAGGAAAGGATGCTGTATTTTGTCAAATGCTTTTTCGGCATCGATTGAGAGGATCATATGGTTCCTGAGTCTTTTCTTGTTGATATGATGTATCACGCTGATTGATTTGCGAATATTGAACCACGCTTGCATCCCAGGTATGAATCCCACTTGATCGTGATGGATAATCCTTTTAATGTACTGTTGGATTCTATTAGCAAGTATCTTGTTGAGGATTTTGGCGTCCATATTCATTAGGGAAATCGGTCTGTAATTCTCCTTTTTGAGGGGGTCTTTGCCTGGTTTGGGGATCAAGGTAATATTGGCCTCATAGAATGAGTTTGGTAGCTTTCCTTCTGTTTCTATTTTTTGAAATAGCTTTAGGAGAATAGGTATTATTTCTTCTTTGAATGTTTGGTAGAATTCCCCAGGAAAACCGTCCGGGCCTGGAGTTTTGTTATTTGGAAGGTTGTTTATCACTGACTCAATTTCTTCATAATTAATTGGCCTGTTTAAGGAATCAATTTCTTCCGGTTTCAATCTTGGTAGTTTATAGGTTTCCAGGAAGGATTCCATCTCTTCCAGATTGCTTAGTTTATTGGCATATAGCTGTTGATAAAAATTTCTAATAATCCTTCCAATTTCAATGGTGTTCGTCGTGACCTCTCCTTTTTCATTCATAATTTTAATAATCTGGGTCCTTTCTCTTTTCTTTTGGATAAGTCTTGCCAGTGGTCTGTCAATTTTATTGATTCTCTCAAAGAACCAGCTTCTAGTCCTGTTGATCTGCTCTACTGTACTTCTGGTTTCTGCTTGATTGATTTCAGCTCTAATTTTGGTCAACTGCTTCCTCGTGCGTGGATTAGGCCTGTCCCTCTGTTGCTGTTCCAGCTTCTTGAGGTGAGAATATAAAAACTGCATTTTAGATTTTTCTATTCTTTTGAGTGAGGCTTGGATGGCTATGTATTTCCCCCTTAGGACTGCCTTTGCAGTATCCCATAGGTTTTGGACTGTTGTATTTTCATTCTCATTGGTCTCCATAAATTGTTTAATTTGATTTTTGATTTCCTGGTTTATCGAGTCATTCCTGAGCAGGATGGTTCTTAGTCTCCAAGTGTTTGAGTTTCTTCCAAATTTTTCCTTGTGGTTGAGTTCCAATTTCAGAGCGTTGTGGTCTGAGAATATGCAGGGGATAATTTCAATCTTTTGGTATCGGTTGAGACCTGTTTTGTGTCCCAGAACATGGTCTATTCTTGAGAATGTTCCATGGGCATTAGAATAGAATGAGTATTCTTTGGTTCTGGGGTGTAGTGTTCTATATATATCTATGAGGTCCAACTCGTCGAGTATGGCATTCAAAGCCTTTGATTCTTTGCTTAGTTTTTGCCAGGGTGTTCTGTCTATTTCTGAGAGTGGAGTGTTGAGGTCCCCTACTATTAATGTATTTTTATTTATATGTCTCTTTATTCTGGTTAAGAGTTGGCTTGTGTATCTTGCTGCTCCCCTGTTGGGGGCATATATATTTATAATTGTCATATCCACTTGTTGAATACTTCCCTTAAGAATAATATAGTGCCCTTCTGCATCTCTAACTATAGTCTGTAGTTTAAAATCCAATTTATCTGATATGAGAATTGCTACCCCAGCTTTCTTTTGAGGTCCATTTGCGTGAAAGATGGTACTCCATCCCCTTACTCTCAGTCTGAATGCATCTTTGGGTTCGAAATGAGTCTCTTGTAGACAGCAAATGGATGGGTCATTTCTTTTTATCCAATCTGCAACCCTGTGGCGTTTTATGGGATGGTTCAAACCATTTACATTAAGACTGATTACTGAGAGATATGATTTTAATGTTGCCATGTTGCCAGTAAAGTCTTTGTTTGTATTGGCTGTGACTTTCTGTTCTGTATCACTCTTGGGGCCTTTTTACTTTTATAGAACCCCCCGTAATATCTCCTGTAGGGCTGGTTTCGTGGTTACAAAATTGGTTAGTGACTGGCGATTCTGAAATGTCTTTATTTCTCCATCAATTCTGAATGACAGCCTTGCTGGATAAAGGATCCTTGGCTGCATGTTTTTCTCTGAAAGAGCTTTAAATATGCTCCCCCAACCCTTTCTCTCATTCCAGGTCTGTGTAGACAGGTCTGACGTAATTCTGATGCTTTTGCCTTGGTACGTGAGAAATTTCTTTGCCCTGGCCGCTTTCAATACTGTATCCTTGGATCTAATATTTGCGAATTGCACTATGACGTGACGTGGCGTAGGTTTGTCGTGGTTGAGCTTGGGAGGGGTCCTCTCTGCCTCTTGGACACGAATGTTTGTTTCCCTTGCTAGATTAGGGAAGTTTTCAGCTACAATTTGTTCAAATATCTCTTCTAGACCTCTGTTTTTCTCCACCCCCTTGGGGATGCCAATGATTCTGACATTGGGTCGTTTCATTGAGTCAGTAATCTCCCGTATCCTACATTCCTGGGCGTGGATTTTTTTAAGACCATCTTCTATTTTCATTTTTTCCTCTATTAACCCATCCTCCAATTCACTAACCCGTTCCTCTGCTTCTGGGAATGTTTCATTGAGTCAGTAATCTCCCGTAAACTACATTCGGGGGCATGGATTTTTTTTAAGTCCAACTTCTATTTTAGCTTTCTCTTCTACTAACCCATCCTCCAATTTGCTGATACGTTCTTCTGCCTCATTCACCATGGCCGTCAGAGCATCTAGTTTTGACTGCATTTGGTTCATAGAATTTTTAATTTCTGCCAGATTCGCTCTCATTTCCGCCCTTAGAGTTTCCATATTCTCATTAACATTTTCGTTAATACTCTTGTCACATCTGCACATCATCTTGACCATTGTTACTCTGAATTCCATTTCTGATAATTTGGTTACATCCATATCCATTAGTTCTGTGGCAGAGGCCACAGACTCATTGTCTTTTCTTTGCTGGGGGGATTTCTCCTTCTCGTCATTCTGATGAGGAGAGGTTGTGGGGTTGTCCAGAGCCCAAATTATTGACCGGGACCCAGGCCGTGCGCCCTTGTTTTATAGGGATCTTAGGGATGTGGGCTTCTTGATTTTTCAGCCTGCCTTCTGGGGGAGGGGCCCGCCGCGCCGATACTCAGGCAACCCCGTTTGGGTAGAGTCTCCGTGTCCCCTGCGAGGGGGGATGGGGATGGGCACCCTGTGAGCCAGTATTTCCAGGCTTTTGTTCTCTGGCGGCTTTCCCTGGCGGTTTGCTGTGCCTCTTCTGAGAGTCAGAGCAGCAGCGGCCGAATTTCAGCCTCTGTCACAGAACAGAGGGATCGCAGACGGTTCTCCACTGATGTTCTGGCCACTTTAACTCTGTTACTGTTGGTGCTGCTCAACCCTGCAGCGTCCCGGGATGTGCGCCCCACACCCGGCTTCCCTGCCCTCACTTCCAGGGCTGGCGCGTCTCTGTCCTTTGTGTTTCTAACACCGCCAGCTGCCCCCCTGCGCGCTCCGGGAGTTCCCGGTCTCAGTCTGGATCCCGTGAGCACACCGGGATTCCGGTGTTCCGCGAGATGCCTGGTGGCGCGGGCTCCTGGCTCACAGTCTCAGTCCGCTCTCTCGCGGGTGCCGACCGCGAGCCCCGCCCGCTCCCCCGTGCAGGTGGTTGCCGCTTCCGGCGCCCGAACGCGGCGGCTCCCTCCCCCTTCCGTTTATCTTCCGATATCTGTGCGCGGTTTCACGGCTCTTCCTGCGTCTCAGGCTGATTCCGTGGATGTTCAGGCTGGTCTGGTACCTATCCAACTCGACTCAGGGGACCGGCTGCAAAAGGGGTCCCCTCTGCCATCTTCTCCTCCTCCTCAGAAGTTGTTGTTTTGATTATAGATTCAATTTTGATATTAGTAATTTGTTCACATTTCCTATTTCTTCCTGATTCAGCTTTGGGAGATTTTATGTTTCTAGGAATTTATCCATTTTTCTAGGTTGTCCACTTTATTGACATATAATTTTTCATACTGTTCTCCTATAATTCCTTGTGCTTCTATGGTGTTGTTTGTTATTTTTCCTTATTTATTTTTGATGTTATTTATTTGAGTCTTCTCTCTTTCTTCTTGATGAGCCTGGTTAAAGATTTCTCAATTTTGCTTATTTTTTTTATTTTTTTATTTTATTTATTTATTTATTTATTTTTTTAAGAAGATTTTATTTATTTATTCGACAGAGATAGAGACAGCTGGCGAGAGAGGAACACAAGCAGGGGGAGTGGGAGAGGAAGAAGCAGGCTCATAGCGGAGGAGCCTGATGTGGGGCTCGATCCCGCAGTGCCGGGATCACGCCCTGAGCCGAAGGCAGTCGCTCAACTGCTGTGCCACCCAGGCGCCCCTGCTTATTTTTTTTAAAGAACTATCTCTTGGTTTTATTAATCTTTCCTATTGTTTCCTTTAGTTTCTATTTAATTTATTTCCTCTCTCATCTGTATTACTTCCTTTCTTATACTAAATTTGGCCTTTTATGGTTCTTTTTTTCCTGGTTTCTTGAAGTGTAAGGTTAGAATGTTTATTGAAATTTCTCTTGTGTATTGAGGTGGGCCCGTACTGCTGTACACTTCCCTTTTAGAACCAGTTTTGCTGTATCCCAAAGATGTTGGACCTTTGTGATTTTACTTTTTTAAATTTACTCTTTGATTTCTTCACTGACCCATTGGTTGTTTACTAGCATGTTGTTTAGCCTCTTATGTGTTTGTGTTTCTTACAGCATTTTTCTTTTAATAGATTTTTAGTTTCATGCCATTGTGGTAAAAAAAGATACTTGATATGATTTCTGTGTTTTAAAATTTATCAAGATTTGTTTTGTGGTCTATCATGTGATCTGTCCTGGAGAATGTTCCACATGCACTTGAAAAGAATGTGTATTCTGCTATTTTTGGATGGAATGTTCTGTATATATCTGTTAAGCCCATCTAGTCTAATGTGATCTTCAAAGCCATCGTCTCCTTGTTGATTTCCTGTCTGGATGGTCATCCTCATTGATGCAAATGGGGTATTAAAGTTCTCTACTATTATTGTCAATATTACTGTCAATTTTTCCCTTTATTTCTGTTAACATTTGCTTTATGTATTTAGGTGCTTTTATATTAGATGCATAGATATTTATAATTGCTATATCCTCTTGTTGGATTAATCATTTTAATCATTATGTAACATCCTTCTTTGTCTCTTGCTCCAGTCTTTGTTTTAACGTCCATTCTGTCTGATATATATATAGCCACCCCTATTTTTTTTTACTTCCATTTGCATGGAATATCTTTTTTCTATTTCATCACTTTGAGTCTGTATTTGTCTTTTTTTTAAAGGTTTTATTTATTTATTTGATAGAGAGAGCAAGAGAGCAGGAGGAGGGGGGAGGGGACGCAGAAGCAGACTCCCCACTGAGCAGGGAGGCGGATGCAGGGCTTGATTCTGGGACTCCAGGATCATGACCTGGGCTGAAGGCAGACACTTAACCGACAGAGCCACCCAGGCGCCCCAAGTCAGTATTTGTCTTTAGGTGTGAAGTGAGTCTATTGTAGGCGGCATAGAGATGAGTCTTGATTCAGTTACTCTGTGTCCTTTGATTGGAGCATTCAGTCCATTAACATTTAAAGTAATTATTGATAGGTATGTACTTATTGCCTTTTTGTTAATTGTTTTCTGGTTGTTTTGGTAGATCTCTGTTTTTTTCTTCTTTTGCTCTCTTCCGTTGTGGTTTAATGGCTTTCTTTAGTGTAATGTTTGGATTAATTTCTCTTTATTTTACGTGTATCTATTATAGGCTTTAGACTTGTGGTTACTATTGTTTTTATATATAACATTTTTTGTGTATAACAGTCTATGTTAAATTGATGGTCATTTAAATTTAAATACATTCTGAAAGAACCAAGGTTTCACTCCTCTCTCCATGTTTTATGTATATGATGTCATAGTTTATATTTTAAAATTTTGTGTATCCCTTGACTAATTTTTGTAGATATAATTCATTGTATTCCTTTTGTATTTTTAATTTTCATCCTGGCTTTATAAGTGATTAATCTACTTAGTGTGTTTGCTTTTACCTATGGATTTTTTTTTCCTTCCATCATTTTCTTATTTCTAGCTATGACCTTTTCTTTTCCACTTAGGTCCTTGAGTTTTTCTTGTGAGGGTGGTGTAGTAACGATGAGCTCCTTTAACTTTTGCTTGTCTGAGAAACTGTTTATCTCCCCTTCAATTCTGAATGTCTGACTTGTCAGATACAATATTCTTGGTTTTAGGTTTCTTCCTTTCTGCACTTTGAATGTATCATGCCTCTCCCCTAGGCCTGCACAGTTTCTGCTAAAAAATCAGCTGATAGCTTTATGGGGTTTCCCTCGTATGAAACTGTTTTCTTTTCTTCTGCTGCTTTTAAGATTCTCTCCTTATCATTCCTTTTTGCCATTTTAATTATAATGTGTCCTGGTGTGGACTTCCTTGGGTTCATCTCTTTTGGGACTGTACGTGTTCCCTGGACTAGATATCCATTTCCTTTCCCAGATGAGGGAAGTTTTCAGGTATTATTTTTTCCAAATAAATTTTTTGCCCCCTTCTTTATTTTCTTCTCTGGGTCCTCTGAAATGCAAATGCTTGATGACGTTGCAGAGATTCCTTAATCTGTCCTCATCTGCTATAATTTTTCTTCCTTTTCACTGCTCAGTTTGATTTCATTTGCTTCCCTGCCTTCGAGATCACTTATCCATTCTTCTGCGGCCTCTAATCTGCTGTTGGTTCCCTCTATTGTATTTTTTTATTTCTGTTATTGTATTCTTCAGTTTTCTTTTTATATTTGCTATGACTTTGTTGAAAGTCTCACTGAGTTCATCCACTCTTTTCTCAAGTCCAGTATCTCTATACCATTACTTTGAACTCTTTATCAGGCATATTGTTTATGTCTGTTTTATTTAGCTCTTTTTTTCTGTGATTGTCTCTTATTCTCTCATATGGGTCATACTCTGTCTCCTCATTTTGTCTGATTCTGTGTTCATTTCTGTGTATCAGATAGGCCAGCTGTGTCCCTGGTCTTGGAAGGTAGTGGCCTTGATTAGAAGAGGTCCTGTTTTTCCTTGTAGTGCAATCCCCCCTCTTGCCCCCCCCCCCAGTTGCAAGAACCTCCCAGAGTGTTCCCTCTGTGGGCTGCATGTGCCCTCCTGTTGTGGTCGAGCTGTGATTGCTGTGGACATGCTGATGGTGGGGCTGGCCTTCAGCTCAGTTGGCTGCAGTGGCCTACTTTGCCTGCTGTGGGTGCACCAGGCAAGGTGTTCTCCCCGTGCTGTCAAGAGGCCATGCTGCAGCTGCGAGGGGCTCGTTGGTGGTTTGGACCAGCGCTCAGCCTAGCTGTCTGCAGCTGCAGGCAAACCAAACGGCAGGGCTTGCTCTCTGCAGCCAACTAAGAAGCCCAGCTACAGGAAGTTTGGATATGCTGGCGTGGGGGGCTATTTCCCCCTTCCCTAGGATCTCCTTTGGAGGAATACCTGCCAAGGGGGGGTGGCTTGGGTGGGGCAAGTGTGCAAGAAAATGCTGGGGTGGGGCTTGCAGTGCTGACAAGGTAGGTGGAGAGTTTTAGAGCTGGCTCTGCAAAGGTCTGGCTAGTTAGGCTGGGGGAGAGCAAGAATAACGATGCCTTCCAGTGCTTTTATGCTTGGAGAGATCTGCAAATCCCTGCTACTCTGGCATAATCACTTGTTCTAAGATCAGTCAATAAATCTTCACATACACCCCAGGTGCTTTTCAAACTGTTGCTTTTGTGGCGCCCCTAAGGTGGAGTTATTTAGCTTGCTGGCTCTTCGAGGGCAGGGACTCCGTTTCCTATAGCTCTCTTGATCTCCTGCAGTGAAGCTCTGTTTATTTTTAAAGCCTTTGGAGTTAAGCCCCACTTATTTTCAAAGCCAGATGTCATGGGGACTCATCTTTCCAGCGCAGGTCCCCAGGTCAGGGATGTCCAGTAAGGGTTCTGATCCCCTGGCTCCTCTGTGCTTGTGACATCCCTCCCATTTGTGGTCAGTTGTTCTGGAGGTTTGGATCCCAACTGTGCCTCCATCCCTACCACCCTTTTTGATGCAGCCTGTCTCTCTCTAGGAATAGCTGTGGAAGATTTGTGCTGCCCGTCGCCAGCTCATTTTCAGAGTTAGTTTCATAGACACCGTTGTTTCCTCAGTGTGCTTATGGGATGAAGTGAGCTACTTTCCCAACAACCTACCACCATATAACTTCCATTTTCTTGAGGGCAAAGGCCTTTGAAAAGATCAATGAACTAAATTTAAGAACCGCAGACACGATTTTCTTCATTTCACAGCTGCAGAAAGATCTTTAGTTTCTACTTGATCACCCTAAAGGATTTAGTAATTCATCTCTTCAGTTATCGATCATGGAGTGACTACGGTAGGGGAGTCATTCTGTTATGGTCTGGAGAGACAAGATAAATAAGAGAAGATTCCATTTCTGACTGAGCTTTCAGAAAAGTAAGTAAGCAAATTCGAATGCATTGGCGAGGGTGAGTACGCAGTGCAGGGAAGTAGAGATGCATGAAGGGTTACGTAGGGGCGTAGAAGACATCGGGACGAGGGGATACCTTAGCAGAAATCAGAAGGAGGAGCGGCAATCCAAATGAGTGGGCAAAGCTTTCCAGGTAAGAGCTTGTGTCAAGGTGTCTTAGTCAGAATGCCACAGACTGAGTGGCTCATAAACAGCAGACATCCATTTCTCACCATTCCGGAGGCCCGGACCTCCAAAATCATGGTCTTCTTACTGTACCCTCACATGGAAGATGGCCTGCAGGATCTTTTCCAAGCTGCTTTTATAAGGGCACTGATCCCATTCTCGGGGGCTCTTACCTCTGGCCCGATAACTCCCAGAGGCCCCACCTCCAAACGCCATCACCTTGGGGCTTAGGATTCAACATTCGAATTTCTGGAGGACACAAACGTTCAGACAATATCACAGGGCCTGGAAGTAAGAAAACTTGAGGTATGTTTGGAAAGCTGGAGATTTCTTGAGTGTGTGTGAGTGTGTGTGTGTATGATACGAAGTTGGGGGAGCACAGAAAAATTGTGCTGAAAGATGAGGTGGTTAGGTCCTAGAGGTGATAGAAAGGTAGTGAACTTTGCATGTTATACTAATCATGACCTTTCTGTTTTCAAGTGACCAAAATCCAGCTCAAACCAGCTTAAGTGAAAGGGAGATTTATTGGTTTTCCTAACTTGAAAGGTTGGGATTGGATATTCAGGTGCAAATCAATCCAGGGGTAGAAGCAATGTTTCTAGGCCTCATTTTCTCAACTCTGCTTTGTGTCCTGGGCTCATTGTTTCCTATTGCCTAGTGAGTCGAGGAAACACGATCACTAAAAACTCCAGTTTCACGTTCCTTCAGCAGTGTGTTGAGAACGCTGATGACAATCATAGATTTGTCTTTTGCCTTGGGGTTCTATCCTATTTTGCTTTATGTATTTCGGAACTTATAATTAGGTACATATGTTTAGAATCATTACGTCCTCTTGATAAATTCACCCCTTGTTTGTTATGAAATGACCCTTTTTGTCTCTGATAAACATTCTGTGCTCTGAAATCTTCTGAAGATGAGATTCCACAAGTTGGCCTTTTTGGGGTGTAATGTGAGCTGCTGGTTATCTTGGCATATGACCTTCCTAGGTGGTCTCTTTCTCATTACAGTACTAGCCACCCCTCATCATTTCCTCCTTGTTCCCTGTATTTTGCATCTGGAGGGCTTCTCTTTAACTACTCACCTGATGGCTGTCATGGCAGTTTTCCAGATTATCTCTAGACCAGTATTTATGCATGTGAGGATCATTCACTAATGCCTTTTCAGCTTCCTCCAGGTCAGACCCAGCCCTGCCCTGATGCCTCTTGCTTTCCTAGACCTAGAAACAATTCAAACGCTAGGTTAATGGGTAGGAGTTGATGTCTTTCTGTGTATGCATAAGCAAGTGTGTAAATGTATGTGTGTCATGTCTGTGATGTAGCTGGGCAGGAAAAGAAGTAAGGGAAGGAGTTTGGGGACCTCAGAGGCATGAATAGGTTAGAATTATAAAAACAAGGCCAATTTACAATGCCCTTTAAAATTTTTATACGTGACCTAGTTTTAATATGGTGAAAGAAGTTGTTTTCTGTACCTATGCCGAAGAACACCTTTTGGCATTCCCATGATTCCAGTTCTGAAATCAACTGTAGTTACCAAGTAACTCATCATGGTAAAGAAGTTGACTCAACTCTCTGGATGGATTCGTGAAGGTCTGTAAAGTTGGAGAACCAAATAGTATCATTTCCTTGTAAACAGATTAGTCTTTCTTTAATAAGATTACTTTGTCCGAGTTAGTCAACAAAATGTACAAACCTCCAACAAGACAAATGACAGATAGTTAACTTATACTTATATCTTGGCTTTTTAGAATTCCTCTGGATATTTCAGATTTTTAAATGAACTAACTCAGAGCTGCTATCCTTACCTCTCCACATTCCTTTCAGTTCTGTTCCCTTAAGAAGAAGAAAGATGCATCTGTTCCCTTAAGAAGAAGAAAGATGAAAAAAGAATTAAAAAAATCCCTTAAGAAGGGATCTGTTCCCTTAAGAAGAAGAAAGATGAAAAAAGAATTAAAAAAATCCCCAAATCTCCCCCCCCTTTTTTGGGGCAATATGGGAAAATGTCTAAAGAGCTAGGAAAAGTTAATAGATTGGGGAAATAGTAACTAAAAAAGTATTCTCCATATGCTGAGATTAGTTGGTTTGCTGTTGAGGAAGAAAGACGTGTGCTTGCTGATAGCTGATACTCTGAAAGTCAGGCTTTCCCTAGAAAGATCATAACCAAATAAAGATGTAAAAAAGAAAACGGGTGATAAAATAGAAAAGATGCTGGAGACATTAGCGGGGGCAGCAGCAGTGAGGGCAGACAGAAGTGATGGTGGGATGGAGAGTGGCAGAACACACTGTCTCTGCTTGGAGAGAACTTTACCACGGGGGCGTCTGTCCCTCAGTAGGACAGCAGAGCGTGCTGTGCCATGGGAGCATTAGGTTGCCCATTAGGTATTCCCATGGTTTCAGTTTGTTTCCATGAGCCGAGGAACCTCATTCAGACGCTGGTTCCGCAGGGAAACAGGCTATATTGTTCTCTGTCTCACATGGAAGGACTTTCGTCCCAAATATCCTGAAGGAACAGAGTTCAGAGTGCTTTAAAATTTTACAACTGTGACTTTAAAAACACCAGTTAAGTGCAAAAGAATGAAACTTGACCACTCTCTCACACCATACACAAAAATAAACTCCAAATGGATGAAAGACCTCAATGTGAGACAGGAATCCATCAAAATTCTAGAGGAGAACATAGGCAGCAACCTCTACGACATCGGCCAAAGCAACCTTTTCCTTTTTTTTTTCCCAAAGGCAAGAGAAACAAAAGATAAAATGAACTTGTGGGACTTCATCAAGATAAAAAGCTTCTGCACAGCCAAGAAAACAGTCAAAAAAACTAAGAGGCAGCCCACGGAATGGGAGAATATTTTTGCAAATGACACTACAGATAAAGGACTGGTATCCAAGATCTACAAAGAACTTCTCAAACTCAATACACGAGAAACAAATAAACAAATCAAAAAATGGGCAGAAGATATGAACAGACACTTTTCCAATGAAGACATACAAATGGCTAACAGACACATGAAAAAATGTTCAAAATCATTAGCCATCAAGGAAATTCAAATCAAAACCACACTGAGATACCACCTTACGCCAGTTAGAATGGCAAAAATACACAAGGCAAGAAACAACAATTGTTGGAGAGGATGTGGAGAAAGGGGATCCCTCCTACATTGCTGGTGGGAATGCAAGTTGGTACAGCCACTCTGGAAAACAGTGTGGAGGTCCCTTAAAAGTTAATTGAGCTACCTATGACCCAGCCATTGCACTACTGGGTATTTACCCCAAAGATACAGACGTAGTGAAGAGAAGGGCCACATGCACCCCAATGTTCATAGCAGCATTGTCACAATAGCTAAATCGTGGAAGGAACGAGATGCCCTTCAACAGATGACTGGATTAAGAGATTGTGGTCCATATAACACAATGGAATATTACTCAGCTATCAGAAAGAATGATTACTCACATTTGCTGCAACATGGATGGCACTGGAGGAGATAATGCTAAGTGAAATAAGTCAAGCAGAGAAAGACAAATATATAGATTTCTCTCATCTATGGAACATAAGAACTAGGAAGATCGGTGGGGAAGAAAAGGATAAAGAAAGGATTAATCAGAAGGGGAATGACTGAGAGACTGTGGACTCTGAGACAAACTGAGGGCCTCAGAGGGGAGGTGGGGGAATGGGATAGGCTGGTGATGGGTGGTGGGAGGGCACGTATTCATGGTGCACTTGGGTGTTATGCGCACATAACTATGAATCATAGAACTTTACATCGAGGGATGTACTGTATGGTGACTAACTATAATATAATAAAACAAAACAAAACAAAATTAAAAAAACCACCAGTTAAGTAGAAAACATTTCAGCACCTGGGTGGTTCAGTTGGTTAAGTGACTGCCTTCGGCTCAGGTCATGATCCTGGAGTCCCAGGACTGAGTTCTGTATCCGGCTCCCTGTTCAGCAGGGAGTCTGCTTCTCCCTCTTCCTCTCACCCCGCTCATGCTCTCTCTCTCAAATGAATAAATAAATAAAATCTTTTAAAATAAATAATTTTCTTTTTTTTTTTTTAAAGATTTTATTTATTTATTTGACAGAGATAGATACAGCCAGCGAGAGAGGCAACACAAGCAGGGGGAGTGGGAGAGGAGAAGCAGGCTCATAGCAGAAGAGCCTGATGTGGGGCTCGATCCCAGATCGCCGGGATCACGCCCTGAGCCGAAGGCAGACGCTTAACCGCTGTGCCACCCAGGCGCCCCTAAAATAAATAATTTTCTAAAAAATATGCGTTAATGGGACACCTGAGTGGCTGAGTTGGTTAAGCGTCTGACTTTGGCTCAGGTCGTAATCCCATGGTCCTGGGACTGAGTCCCACATTGGGCTCCTTGCTCAGCAGGGGGCCTCCTTCTCCCTCTGCCTGCCACTCCCCCTGCTTGTGCTCTCTCTCTCTCTCAAATAAATAAATAAAATCTTTAAAACAGTAAAAAATAAAAATAAATTAACGTAATGAACTTCCCTAGAAATAGCAAGTATGTATTAAGCCATAGCATTAGGGAATTTGACCTATTAGTCAAATGTCTAGATGGTTTCCAAGCCTTCAAGGAACAGAAAATCTCTGTCTTACTTTTTTTTCAGAGACTGGAAGAAACAGATGATTCTCATTTTATGAGACTAGTGTAACATTTATTTGAAACGAGACATACAAAATACGAGAAAAGAAAATTACACAATAATCTTATTGGTGTATTTTGAGACAAGAAATTTAGCGAATCAAGTTTGCGTTGTATTAAGTTTTGCACTGTGACCAAATCCATATCTTTCCAAGAAATGTGAGGCTGGTTTCACATCAGAAAAAGTTATCAGCGTTCTCTTCCTCACTTACAGATTGAAGGAGAAAAACCATATGATCAACGTAATGCACGCAAAGAAAGTTTTCAGTGAAATTCAGCACTCACGATAAAAACCAAAAGTTCTCAGCAGACAAGAATGGAAAGGAATTTCCTGAATCTAATAAAAATTTACAGCAAATATCATATTTGATGATGAAATTCTAAAATAATTTGTATTAAATTTAGACACAAAAGCCTGTATCATACTATTATGAAAATATTGTTCCAGAGGTGCTAACCTACACTGAAAAATAAGGAAAGGAATCAAAATGTATAAGAGCTGAAAAAAAAAGTCAAGAAGTCATTTTGAGATACTAGGGTTACCTATATAGGAAATTCAAAGAACAAAACTAATAAGAATCTTTAATCATGGGGCGCCTGGGTGGCTCAGTCAGTTAAGTGTCTGCCTTTGGCTCAGGTCATGATCCCAGGGTCCTGGGATTAAGCCCTGCATTGGGCTCTCTGCTCAGCGGGGAGCCTGCTTCTCCCTCTGCCTGTGCCTGACGTTATGCCTACTTGTAATATCGCTCTCTCTCTGTCAAATAAACAAAATAAAATCTTCAAATAAAACCCCTTTAGTAATATTTATGGACCCAAGCTTAATATTGAACTCTCCATAGCTTTTCTATAGGTTAACTATGATCATTTATATAATGTATGAGAAAGAAAGGACACCATTTATAATAATTGAAATGTGCCAGTAATAAATTTAATAAAAGATATAAGATATCTTTATGGAAAAAAATATAAAATGTTGTTGGTGGACAAAAAAAAGACCTTAACAAATAAAACAGGTAATGATAATTGTAGATGGGAGACTCATAAAAATGGTGCTTCTTTCCATATGATCCATAAATTCCATTACAGTAAAAACTGCAGGATATTTTTAAAAAATGACATTTGACAAATTTATCCCCAAATGCTTTAACTGGTTCTCCAAAGTAAAAAAAAAAAAAAAGGAAATGTAATTATATCACTACATATATCACGAAGTAAATTCCTGTTGGATAAACATTTTGAGTCCTTGAAATATAGCAGCAAATCATTGTATCATCAGTGATAAGAATCAGAAAAAGACTGGTAAATTTGACTACACTAAAATTAAAGATTTTTCTGAACAAAAGGGATCAAATTTAAAAGATAAGCCGTAAGGTAGTAGATAATGTTTGTAACATGCATACTTGACGTAGGGATTGCATCAGGAGTATAGATCTGAGGGGTAATTCAGATGGGGAATTGCATGGGAATAAGGAAAGGCACCAAAATGCTAGCACCGGAAATCAAGGAGAGATGAAAAGCGATCAAGGAAAATAGGCAGAAGCGTGGAATGGCTTATCTACTTCCAAGCACAAGAATGAAACTAAACACGAACACAGGGAATCTGATCGAAGGTATCTTCCAAAGTTGTCTTTGCCCACTGCCCCTGTAATGAGACTTCCATGGTAATAGTATTATAATGAGGACACCACATGCAAATGAGGCAAACAATAATTGAGGAAATACTGAACAACTTTCTCCAAGTGGTAAAAAATATCAAATTATAGATTGAAGAAGCTCAACAAACCCCCCACAGGATAAATACGAAAGAAATCATGTGAAGGCACAGGTAATATTGCTGAAAGCCAAAGATAAAGAGAACATCATAAATGTAGCCAAACAAAACAGAACAACCAAACACATACACGAAACCCAACCCCAAACAGATTGTGTATACGAAAAACAATAATAATAGCAGCTGACGTCGCATTGGAAATAATGTAAGCTAGAAGACAAAAGAATGACATCTTTAAATGCTAAGGGAAACAAAGTAGATGTGCTAGGCTAATAATGGCCCCAAGAGACATCAGAACCTCATCCCTGGCGCGGTGAATGTGACCCGATAGGGCATAAAAGGAGCCTTTGCCGATGTGATGAATTTAAGGATCTTGCGATGGAGGCTTTATCCTGGGTTATCCAGGATACCATCCCGTGTATCCTTGTAAGAGGGAGGCAGGGGAAGATCATACACAGAAGGGGAGAAAGCATGGCGCTCATGGCGGCAGACATTGCCGTGATGCAGCCCTAGAAGCTGGCGGAGGCCGGGAGCAGAGCCTTCCTAAGTCTCCAGAGTGAGCGTGGCCCTGCTGACACCTTGACCTTGGCTCAGTGATACTGACTTCAGACTTGGCCTCCAGAATTGTTAGAGAAGAACTACCTGCTGTTTTATTTATTTATTTATTTATTTATTTATTTATTTATAAAAGATTTTATTTATTTATTTGACAAAGAGACCGGAGCGAGAGAGGGAACAGAAGCAGGGGGAGCGGGAGAGGAAGAAGCAGGCTCCCAGTGGAGCAGGGAGCCCGATGCGGGGCTCGATCCCAGGACCCTGGGATCATGTCCTGTGCTGAAGACAGATGCTTAACGACTGAGCCACCCAGGCGCCCCCTACCTGCTGTTTTAAGGCATCTAGTTTGTGGTAATTTGTTACTACAGTCACAGGAAGCTGATACATAGGGATAGGGTGAAGTACATGATAAGCCCTTGTGCAAGGATTTATTCGACTATCTTCAGTGATATGTGGAGAATCTGTCATGCCCAAGTGGGGTTTATTCAAGGAGTACGAGGTTGGTTTAATGTTTGAAAAGCTGTCAGTGTTACTCACCACGTTAAGAATAAAGGAGAAGAAAAGCACACAGTCATGTCATCAGATGCAATAAAAGCATCAGACAAAATTAAAATCCAGTTTATGAAAAAACAATCTCAAGAACCAGGAATAGAAGGAAAATTCATCATCCTGATAAAGGGCATCTACAAAAATTCTGTTACTGACATCATACTTAATGGTGAAATATTAATCTTTGTCCCACTGAAACCGGGAGCAAGAAAGTGATGCTTGACCTCACACGTCTGTATGATGTCATCCTAGAGACCAGGCCAGTGTTAGGTTGAGCAAAAGGAAACAGAGCAGACAGGTTGTAGAGAAAGAAGTAAAATTGTTTTCATTAGCATGTACCATGTTGTTTAAACAGAAAACCCTAAGAAATCTACAAAAAAACTATTGAAACTAGATGTAAATTAAGTGGCAGGATACAAAGTCAATATGAAAAAATCAACTATATTCTAAATATGCTTGTGCCAAACAGATGGAAAATAAAGTTAAAAATCAATTGTGTGAACTGTGTGCTCTCAGGCTAAAGATACAAACTCTGGGTAATGGATTACAGTTAGTAGTCTTTTTAACACAGAGACAAGATAAAACCATTTTTTATATATTCTGGGATTGTAGGTGTAAATAAATATGTTGTAAATAACAGGAATAATATTTTTCACTGTTGGATAGTGTAGTTACAAATATGAAAGGGGGGGCAGAATGAATGCTATGGTGTTGGGCCGAAATTGGAAGTATTATAAATGCATGGTTTTTAAATATATAGATGTAGACATAAATATATAAATAGGCAGATATCGAAATATATATTTTCACACACATTTATTTATGTACCTATGTCCTAGGCCTATCCTCTGAGAAATTCTAAAAGCAATGACACCACAGTAACAATGTACATAGTTCCCAGATCTTGGTTTCTGGGCACCATTTTTCACTAAAAAACCAGGGCTCTTTGGAGAAGTGGTTGATTCTTGGTCTAGAATAGGGAGAGTATAGGATGAACCTGAAACATCTTGTCCACCAGAAAGTAGGGAAGAGCTCAGAGAATGATGTGGACATGTCAAGAGAAAACAGAAGCCAACCTAAAGAAGCACCCACTGAACAAGTCTGGGGAAGTTTGAACATCATTACAAATAATTACAGTAAAAGTTCGTATTTCTATGAAATAAGAATCTAGGAAGTACATAATGATAAAAATAAATGCATCAACAAATAAAGTTAGGGATAATAAAGGAGAGGGGCACCTGGGTGGCTCAGTTGGTTAAGCATCCAACTTTTGACTTTGGCTCAGGTCATGATCTCAAGGTCATGAGATCAAGCCCTGTATTGGGCTCCATGCTCAACGTGGAGTCTGCTTGAAATTCTCTCTCCTCTTCCTCTGCCCCTCCCCCCACTCAGGCTTGCTTGCTCTCTGTCTCAATAAATAAATAAAATCTTTAAAAAAATAAATAAAGGAGAAAGTAAAGTAAATTTACAGTGGAGAAACCTGGTATGTCACCAGCTTAATCAAATGATGAACGTTAACATCACCAGTAATGGAGAAAAGATACATCACGCATTAAAAAGTTAAGTTCTACTCTAGTAGAACTGATCGAAACTGCCTGACAAAACATTGCCTAAGCTTTCACTTTTTTTGGTATGTTTGATTTATTTTGGTAATTACTTAAAATTTTTTAATTGAGTATAGTTGACATATAATACATTAGTTTCATAGTGACAACGTAGTGATTTGACAATTACAAACATTATACAATGCTCACCATGATAAGTGTAGTTACCATCTGTTACCATACAGACTTACTATATTATTGACTATATTGCTTATGCTGTGCTTTTCATTCTCATGACTTATTTATTTTATAACTGGAAGGTTGTACTTCTTAATTCCCTTTACCTATTTTATCTCATCTCCCCACCCCCACCACTCTGGGAACCTCCACTTTGATCTTTATGAGTCTGTTTTTATTTTTTATTGTTGTTTGTTCATTGGTTTTATTTTTTAGATTCCATACATAAGTGAAATCATATAGCGTTTGTCTTTCCTGTGTGACTTATTTCACTTAGCATAATACCTCTAGGTCCTCTTGCAAAAGCAAGATTTCATTACTTTTTACGGCTGAGCAATACTCCATTGTGTACATACACCACATCTTTATCCATTCTTCTCTCAGTGCTCACTCAGATTGCTTCTATGTCTTGGCTGTGGTTAATAATGCTGCAGTAAACATAGGGGTGCATTAGTATTCATTTTCTTTGGATAAATACCCAGTAGTGGAATTACTGGATCATATGATTCTGTTTTTAATTTTTTGAGGAACCTCCATACAGTTTTCCACAGCGGCTGCATCAACTTACATTCCCAGCAACAGTGCATGAGGGTTCCCTTTTTTCCACCTCCTTAACCCTTATCAGATATACCATTTGCAAATATCTTTTCCCATTCAGCAGGTTGTCTTTTGTTTTGTTGATGGTTTCCTTCACTGCAAAAAAGCTTTTTATTCTGTGCAGTCCTAATAGTTTAATTTTGCTTTTGTTTCTCCTGCCTCAGGAGATGGATCCATAAAAATACTAGTTTTGGCTAGCGCCAAAACTACAGAACACTTAGGAAAGAAATTGAGGAAGACACAAAGAGACGGGAAAACATTCCATGCTCATGGATTGGAAGAATAAACATTGTTAAAATGTCTGTGCTGCCCAGAGCAATCTACACTTCAGGTGCAACCCCTATCAAAATACCATCAACATTTTTCACAGAGCTGGAACAAACAATCCAAAAATTTGTATGAAATCAGAAAAGACCCCGAATCATCAGGGGAATGTTGAAAAAGAAAACCAAAGCTGGGTGCATCACAGTGCCTGGCTTCAAGCTGTATTACAAAGCTGTGATCATCAAGACAGCATGGTACTGGCACAAAAACAGACACATAGATCAGTGAAACAGAATAGAGAGCCCAGAAATGGACCCTCAACTCTATGGTCAACTAGTCTTTGACAAAGAAGGAAAGAATGTCCAACGGAAAAAAGACAGTGTCTTCAGTAAATGGTGCTGAGAAAATTGGACAGCCACATGCAGAAAAATGAAAACGGACCATTCTCCTACACCACACACAAAGATAAACTCAAAATGGATGAAAGACCTCCATGTGAGACAGGAATCCATCAAAATCCTAGAGGAGAACACAAGCAGTAACCTCTTTGACCTTAGCTGCTGTAACTTCTTTTAAGACATGTCTCTAAAGGCAAGGGAAACAAAAGCAAAAATGAACTTTTGGGACTTCACCAAGATAAAAAGCTTCTGCACAGCAGAAGAAACAGCTAACAAACCTAAAAGGCAACCTATGGAATAGGAGAAGATATTTACAAATGTCTTATCAGATAAAGGGCTGGTATCCAAGATCTATAAAGAACTTATCATACTCAACACCCAAAAAACAAATAATCCAGTCAAGAAATGGGCAGAAGACATGAACAGACACTTCTCTAAAGAAGACATACAAATGGCCAACAGACAATGAAAAATGCTCCACATCACTTGGCATCAGGGAAATACAAATCAAAACCACCATGAGATACCACCTCACACATGTTAGAATGGCAAAAATTAGCAAGACAGGAAACAACAAATGTTGGAGAAGATGTGGAGAAAGGGGAACCCTCTTACACTGTTGGTGAGAATGCAAGCTGGTGCAGCCATTCTGGAAAATAGTATGGAGGTTCCTCAAGAAGTTAAAAATAGAGCTACCCTATGACTCAGCAATTGCACTACTGGGTATTTACCCCAAAGATACAGATGTAGTGAAAAGAAGGGGCACATGCACCCCAGTGTTTACAGTGGCAATGTCCACAATAGTCAAATTGTGGAAGGTCCGAGATGTCCTTCAACAGATGGATGGATAAAGAAGATGTGGTTCATATATACAAGGGAATATTACTCAGCCATCAGAAAGGATGAATACCTACCATTTACATCAGTGTGAATGGAACTAGAGGGGATTATGCTAAGTGAAACCAGTCAAGCAGAGAAAGCCAATTATCATACGGTTTCACTCATATGTGGAATATAAGAAATAGTGCAGAGGATCATAGGGGAAGGAGGGAAAACTGAATGGGAAGAAATCAGAGACAGAAAAAAAACCATGAGAGACTCTTGACTCTGGGAAACAAACTGAGGGTTGTGGAAAGAGAGGTAGGTGGAGGGGTGGGATAACTGGGTGATGGGCATTAAGGAGGGCATGTGATGTGAGGAGCACTGGGTGTTATACTCAACTAATGAATCAGTGAACACTACATCAAAAGCTAATGATGTACTATATGTTGGCTAATTGAAAATTTAAATTAAAAAATATTGCTAGAACCAATGTCTGTGAGTTTACTGCCTGTTTTCTTCTATGAGTTTTATGGTTTCAGTCTCACATTTAGGTGTTTCTAATATTTTGAGTTTATTTTTGTGTATTGTGTGACATAAGATAGTGGTCCGATTTCATTCTTTTGCATGTAGCTGTCCAATTTTCCCAGCACTATTTGTTGGAGGGTCTGTCTTTTCCCCATTGTATATTCTTGCCTCCTTTGTCATAGATTAATTGACCATATAAGCATGGGTTTATTTCTAAACTTCCTATCCTATTCTATTGATCTCTATGTCTATTTTTGTACCAGTACCCTATTGTTTTGATATTTGGTAGAATTCTCCCTCAAGCCAATCCAGTCCTGGACTTTTGTTTGTTAAGATGTTTTGGTTACTGATTCAATTTTATTACTTAGTAATTGTTCTGTTCAGATTTTCTATTTCTCTCTGATTCAGTTTTGGAACGATTCTAGGAATTTATCTATTTCTTCTAGGCAGTCCAATTTGTTGGCATTTAATTTTTTATAGTAGTCTGTTTTAATCCTTTGTATTTCTGGGTTTTCAATTGCAACTTCTCTTTTGTTTCTGATTTTATTTATTTGAGTCCTCTGTTTAAATTGATGAATCTGGCTATATAAATTTTATCTTTTCAAGAAGTAACTCTTAGCTTTATTGAGCCTTTCTTTTTTTTAAAGTGTCTATTTCATTTATTCCCACTCTGATGTTTATTATTTCTTTCTACTTACTTTGGGATTTTTTGGGTTCCTTTTCTAAAAGTTCCTTTAGATGTAGGTTAGAATGAGATTTTTCTTGTTTCTTATAATAGACTTGTATTATTATAAACTTCCCCTTTCCCTCAGTTAAGTACTGCGTTTGCTGCATTCCAAAGAGTTTGAATTGTACTGTTTCCATTTTAATTTGCCTCCACGTATTTTTAATTTTTAAACAAATTTTAATTAATTTTTATTTAAGTTCAATTTGCCAAGGTATAGTACATCATTGGTGTTAGATATAATGTTCAGTGATCCATCAGTTCAGTATACCACCCAGTGCTCTACACATCACATGCCCTCCTTAATGCCCATCACCCAGTTACCTCATTCCACCACCGCCCTCCCCTCTATCAACCCTCAATTTGTTTCCCAGAGTCAAGAGTCTCATATGGTTTGTCTCCCTTTCTGATTTCTTCCCGTTCTGTTCCCCCCCACCCCCATTATCCTCTGCACTATTCCACATGTGAGTGAAACCATATGATAATCGTGTTTCTCTGATTTACTTATTTCACTAAGCATAATCCCCTCCAGTTCCATCCATTTTGATGCAAATGATGGGTATTCATCCTTTCTGATGGCTGAGTAATAGTCCATTGTATATATGTACCACATCTTCTTTATCCATTCATCTGTCGAAGGACATCTTGGTTCCTTCCACATTTGGCTATTGTAGACATTGCTGCTATGAACATTGGGGTGCACATGCCCCTTCCTTTCACTACATCTGTATCTTTGGGGTAAATACCTAGTAGTTCAGTTGCTGGGTCATAGGATAGCTCTATTTTTAACTTCCTGAGGAACCTCCATACTGTTTTCCAGAATGGCTGCACCAGCTTGCATTCTCACCAACAGTGTAAGAGGGTTCCCCTTTCTCCACATCTTCTCCAACATTTGTTGTTTCCTGTCTTGTTAATTTTAGCCATTCTGACTGGTGTGAGGTGGTATCTCATGGTGGTTTTGGTCTGTATTTCCCTGATGCCGAGTGATGTGGAGCATTTTTTCATGTGTCTGTTGGCCATTTGTATGTCTTCTTTGGAGAAATGTCTGTTCATGTCTTCTGCCCATTTCTTGACTGGATTATTTGTTTTTTGGGTGTTGAGTTTGATAAGTTCTTTATAGATCTTGGATACCAGCCCTTTATCTGATAAGACATTTGTAAATATCTTCTCCTATTCCATAGGTTGCCTTTTAGGTTTGTTGATTGTTTTCTCTCCAAGTATTTTTAAATTTCCTCTTTGATTTCTTCATTATTCACTGGTTGTTTAGTAGTGTGTTTTTTTGCCTCACATGTTTGTGTTTCTCCAAGTTCTTTCCTTGTAATTGATTTCTAGAGTCATACCATTGTGGTCAGAAAAGATGCTTGATTTGACTTTAACCTTAAAGTTATTGAGTCTTGTTTCATGGCCTAACATGTGATCTCTTCTGAAGAATGTTCCATGTGTACTTACGTTCTGCTGTTTCTGGATGTAATGTTCTGTATATATCTGTGAAGGCTATCTGGTCTAATGTGTCATTCAAAGCCACTCTTTCCTTACTAATTTTTGTCCAGATGATCCAATCAATGATGTAACTGGGGTTTGAAGTCCTCTACTGTTAATTATTATATTGTTGTCAGTATCTCCCTTTGCATCTCTTAACAGTTGCTTAATACTTAATATTTGGCTGCTTAGATATTTCCAGTTGCTGTATCTTGATCCCTTTATCATTTTGTAATGTCCTTCTCTGTCATCTCTTCTTAAGTCTTTGTTTAAAGTCTGTTTTGTCTTGTATAATTATGGCTACCCCAGCTCTTTTTTCCCCCACTTCCATTTGCATGGAATATCTTTTTCCATCCCTCATTTTCAATCTGTATGTGTCTTTAGGTCTGAAGGGAGTCTGTTGTAGATAGCATATAGATGGCTTTCTCTCTCTTTTTTTAATCTATCTGCCACCCAATGTGTTTTGATTAGAGCAATTCACCTATATACATTTAAAGTAATAATTGATAGGTATGTATGTATTACCAATTTTGTTAATTTGGGGGGGTTGTTTTTATAGTTCTTTTGTTTCTTTCTTCTCTTGTTCTCTTTCCTAATGGTTTGATGACCAGTGTTATGCTTGGAATGCTTTCTCTTTGTTTTTGTGTAACTATTATAGGTTTTTGCCCCTTTCCCTCTTTCTTCTTCTTCCCGGGGCCCTATATTGTGAATGTTAGTACTCTTGATATTGTCCCAGAGGTCTCTTAACTTATCCTCACTTTTAAAAATTCTTTTTTTTCTCGTTGTTCAGCCTGAGTGCTTTTCATTGCTTTACCTTCCAGCTCACTGATCGATTCTTCTCCATTCTCTATCTGCTGCTGATTCCCTGTAGGGTTTTTTTATTTCAGTCATCATATTCTTTAGTTCTGATTTTATTTTTCATATGTTTTTCTCTCTTTGTTGAACTGTTCACTGAGTTCATCCACTTTTTTTTTTTTTTTTTGGTCTGGTGAGTATCTTTATGACCATTATTCGAAACTCTGTTAGGCAGATTGCTTGTCTCCATTCTCTTTAGCTCTTTTTCTGTGGTTTTGTCTTGTTTTATTTGGAACATATTCCTCTGTCTCCTCTTTTTGTCTGATTCTGTGTTTATTTCTGTGTATTAGGTAGGTCAGCTATATCTCCAGGTCTTGAAAGTAGAGGCCTTGTGTAGAAAGTGTCCTGTGGTGTCCTGTAGCACAGTCCTCGCTGGTCACCAGAACCAGGCACTCCAGGGATGTCCCCTGTGTGGGCCGCATGTGCCCTCCTGTTTGGGCTGGACTGTGACTGTTGCAGGTGCACTGGTGGCGGGCCTGGCTCCTTACATGGCTGCCTGAGAAGCCCTGCTGTAGCCACTGTGGGCATCCTGGTGGGCAGGGCTGGCCCTCAGCCTCCCTGGCTGCAATGATTGGCCACACTGCTGCAGGTGTAATGGTGGGCAGGCCCTGCTCCCAGTGCAGCTGGCTAAGAGGCGTGGTTTTGACTACTGTGGGTGCATTGGTGTGTGGAGTTTGCCTCCATTCCAGGTTAGCAGTTTCTTTGTAGGAGGGCCTGGTCCCAGCTGGGATGCCTCGGTGTTGTGGTATGGTAGTTTCTTTGGCAAGGGGGTGGGGGACACTGGTCCTGACTGAGGCTGCCTGCTGGGTGTGATGACATGGGAGCCACTTTGGAGGGGATGCCTACTGAGGCCACAGACTGGGTGGAGTGGGTCTGTTGGGGAATGCCAGGGCAGGGGTGCTGGCAAGGTACCCTGTCAGGATCGCCTGCCTCGAGCCTTGGCTATCTAGGCTGAAGGGGGTCATGGAAAATGGTGCCACCAGCTCTTCTGTTTCCCAAGAAAGCTCCTGCAGATCTTTGCTCCTCTGGCACGTGTCCTCAAATTAGTCAATGAATCTTTTTCACTTATAACCCAGGCACTTTTCAAACCGCTGCTTCTCTGCTGGGTCTCCTGCACAGTGATGCAGTGCTCTGACTCTTAAAGAGTGGAGACTGGTTTCCTGCAGCTCCTGAGCTCGCTTGCAGTTAATTCCCACTGATTGTCAAAGCCAGACACTATGTGGTGTCACACTCTCAGTGCAGGTCCCCAAGGCCGGGGGTGTCTGGTGTGCGTCTTGATCCCCTTGCTTCCCCACGCTTGCGATGGCCCTCCTGTTTGTGGGGAGCCACACAGGTGGTTTGGTTCCTGACCACAGCTCTGCCCTCCTCCTATGTTCGGTGCGGCGTTCTGTGTACGGTTTTCACTGTGGTGGATCTGTGCTACCAGTCTTTAGGCTGTTTTCAGAGGGAGGTGAAGTACATATAGTTGTTGCCTTGGTGTGTCCGTGGGAAGTGGTGAGCTCAGGATCCTGCTACTCTGCCGTCTCCCCCCCCTTGTAATTACTTTTGATTCCTCTCCCTCTTTTTTTTTTTTTTAAGATTTTATTTATTTATTTGACAGACAGAGAGACAGCCAGCGAGAGAGGGAACACAAGCAGGAGGAGTGGGAGAGGAAGAAACAGGCTCCCAGCAGAGCAGGGAGCCCAATGCAGGGCTCGATCGCAGGACCCTGGGATCACGCCCTGAGCCGAAGGCAGACGCTTAACGACTGAGCCACCCAGATGCCCCATGATTTCTCTCCCTCTTTACACACACACACACACACACACACACACACAATATATATGGACACATCAAAGTGGTCATACACATTTTTTCTCATCGTAGAACTTTATTTTCTTAGCTATCTTCTTCCTCCTTATATCAAGACCCCTAATTCCATGTGTTTTCAATTTAACATGTATCCTTTCATACTTTCCCCATACTCATATCATCCTAAATAGACCTATAAGTGAATACAAGTACATTGTAGTTTTTCTAACCCGAACTGGGAACTAGACCTTCTTAAAAAAATAAATGGATACATGGAAAAATGGATCAGTGATAGGAATAGAAAATGTTATAGACGATCAAACCTAAGTGGGCAGGAAATGCAGGAAGACGTGGCAGTTTTCATGGAATTAGGGAAAGGCAGACTGTACCGGCAACAGTGAAATATCACTATATACCCATCAGACTGGCAAAGTTAAAAATAATTGTGTTGCTTGTGGGAACGGGAGGGAACATGTTCTCAGTCATCATTGTTGGAATCGCGAAGGGCCTTTTTGGAAAGCCAGTGGCAACAGACATTCCACCTGGCACTGACTCCCCTGAATCTCTGTCTCATGGAAATAAAAACAAATATGCAAGGCTATTTATTACCATATTGTTAGCAGCATCCACTAACTGGAAACAGGCTGAATGTCTATTGATGGGGAAACGGTTGACAACATTGCAAATATTTACTGTGATGCAGCCATCAAAAGGAATGAATTAGAAATTCACCAGGTGGTGTGGAAGGTTTCCATGAGGAACCATTGAGTGAGAAATACATGCATTAAAACATGTATAATCATTTCACTTTTATAAAACAAAAACTCCAAGCACCTTGAAGCTTCTGTCTGTGTAAGTTGTGTTCTCCTGTGTCCCTGTTTATCTCCTACCTCGTCCAGTCTGGTGTATAGCTCCAGCACTCCATAAAAACTGCTCTCGGCCAGTCTGTGGTGTCCCAAAAGGTGCCAACTCTAATTGTCATGTTTCAGTTTTAAGGTCCTTGCTCTGAGTCTTGGGTTCTCTTCTCTCCAGCACTTTCTCTGTGGGTAATATAACCCTTCCTGATGACTTTAAAGTTTCCATATGCCAAGACTCCCAATTTTTAGATTTCCATCCAAATCTTGAATCTCCAGGATCATATACTATCTCTTAACATCGCCACTTGGTCATCTGGCGTTTCTTCTTAAGTAAAGACCACCCAAACCGTGCCTCCTGCCAGAAACTTGGGAATTGTTCTTGAGACCTTCCTTTGCTGCCTTCACATGTCATCTGTAACCAGACTCCATAGATTCTAGATCTAAAATATAATCCAAAATTGTTTCTTTTCCTCTGCCTGTATAGTTGCCTCACCTCTTGTGTGGACAGTTGTGGCGGCTTCCTGTCCAATACCCTGAATTTTAGCCTTCTCTACTCCAAAGTCTTCATATAATCCCACGGAGTGATCTTCTGTATATTAAATCTGAGCATGGTACTCCCATGTTTAAAAATTTCAGTAGTTGGCTGTTGTGGTGAGGAACAGTATTATTAACCGATTACTGCCCACAAGCGTCTACCTGTTATGCCTTTTCCACGTCTCTAACTCAGGCTCCAGCCACACCACCCTTCTTCCAGAGTTTGGGATGTACCAACCTCTTTCTACCGTGGTACCTTAAAAACCATGATTTCTTCTGCTGGAAAAGTAATTTTCCTTTTTTTTTTTTTTTTTTAAATCTGATGAATCCCTGCTTGTTCATCAGATCTCTCTTTAAATGTCATTTCCTTGGAGCAACTTTCCCTGATCTCCTATCTAAAAATCTGGGGGTTTTGTTTGTTTGTTATTCTTTCTCACAAATCCCTCTTTCCTCTTTTCCTCCTCCCTTGTTTATAAAGCACTTCATCAGTAACCCTACCTTCACCTATTTACTTTATCAGACTCTAAGTTCCACAAGGACAGAGACCCGTGTCTGTGTTAAGGTCTGTCCCGAGCATAGTGCCTCAGTAGGACTGTGTATTGGTTGGATCAGTGCTGGCCGTTGTAAGAGAACTCTGGACTATTAGTGTCAATGCAGTAGAACTTCCTTTCTTGGCTCATGTTAAGTTCAACACGGATGTTCGTGATGAGTAGGTGGGTGGAGGGAGGATTCTGTTCCACGCAGTCTCCAAGGAACGGGGCTGATAAAGGCACTGCCTTATTCAACCTGTGGCTTCTACAGTACCCTAGAGGTCAATGTGCTGTTGGAAGACAGTAAAGAGAGAATACAGAGCATTGTGCAAGGTTTCTGTGGGCCAAGCCTGGAAGTAGCTTCCATTATTTCCTCCCACATATTATTGGCTAGAACTCAGGCTTGTGGCTTCGACTAACGGTGGGGTTGGCTGAGAAATCTGGAGGAGCTGTGTGTTCAGGAATAGAAGGAAAAGGGTGTTGGAGAACAGAGGGCAGTCTCTGCAGTGGAACTCACTATGCTTTTATTGAGTAAATTGGTAATCGAAGCACATAAACAAGGGACTTCTTTTCTTCTTTTGGGTTTTAAATGAATCTGAAAACCTACTGTTAGAGGAAGGAACCTTTCAGCCAGTGATCCTCAGTGTAGACACAATATGATTCCCTTGGAAATATCTTTAATGCTACCCTAAGTCAGCAGGACAAACTGAACCGTAGTTCAGTGAACTGCACAGTATAGCTTATAGAGATTTGTTACAAATAATTATAAAACCTCCTGGTTCTTGAATAATTAACTCTCAGTTGTCAGTAGGACTGTTTTCTGAAGTGAATCAGTCCCTGAAGGTTCTAAATAAAATATGAGTTCTAAATAAAATACTTTATAGAAAATATAAAGTAAAACTTAAAAAATATATATATGTAGACATGCTAATCTTTGGGTGGCTTTACTTAAATTTAGCAAGCTATACATATAATTTCCAGTTGACACATGGTGTTACAAGGTCCCTAAGGTTGGTGTTGTGTTGGTGGTTTTTGTTTTTTAAAAATTATGGTTTAAAAAAATTTGGATGTTTGGTTTTTAAAAGTTTTTTAAAAATAGAGTATGCATAAAAGAGTATAGGAAGAGGTGAAGGGACAGTTTAGAAAACAATACATGTCCACATGTTCACCAAAAAGGCCAATAAATAGAATGTAACCATATCTCAGGAGTTGTCTGTGTCCCTCCCTAATGTCCGGAGGTGATCACTCTTTGAATTTTGCTTTAATTTCTTTGCTTTGTGTTTTTTTATTTTTATTTTTTTGTTTTATGTTTTTTAAGATTTTATTTATTTATTTGACAGAGAGAGAGAGTGAGCACGTGCACAGGAGCATAAGCAGGGGGAGCGGCGGGGCAGAGGGAGAAGCAGACTCCCCGCTGAGCAGGGAGCCCGATGCTGATGCGGGACTCCATCCCATGACCCTGGGATCATGACCTGAGCCGAAGGCAGACGCTTAACCAACTGAGCCACCCAGGTGCCCCACTTTATGTTTTTTTAACTCAATTTTTTGCTTCCTTTTACTTCTATTTATGAACTTTACATGTATGGAATCAAAGGGTGTGTATTCACCTTTCACCTAGTTCTTCCACTCAGCTTAGTGTCTTCACAATTCAAACTTGCTAATGCATAAACTGTACATTGTTAATTGTTACATGTCATTGAATGAATATACTATACATAACTATCTCTTTTAAAGAACTTTTTATTACATAGAGAATTCTAACCATATACCAACACAGAATAGTATAATAAATCTTCATGTACCCGTTACCTAGGTTTGGCAATTACCAATTCTTGTTTCACCCATGTTCTCATTGAATTCATTCTTGCCATTCTTTTTTTTTTTATAATGATTTTTTTTTTGACAGCTTTTTTTTTTTTTAATAATGATTTTTTATTATATTATGTTAGTCACCATACAGTACATCCCCGGTTTCCGATGTAAGGCTCGATGATTCATTAGTTGTGTATAACACCCAGTGCACCATGCAATATGTGCCCTCCTTACTACCCATCACCGGCCTATCCCATTCCCCCACCCCCCTCCCCTCTGTAGCCCTCAGTTTGTTTCTCATAGTCTCTCATGTTTCATTCTCCCTTCTGATTACCGCCCCTTTCTTTATCCCTTTCTTCCCCTACTGATCATTCTAGTTCTTATGTTCCATAGATGAGAGAAATCATATGATAGTTGTCTTTCTCTGCTTGACTTATTTCACTTAGCATTATCTCCTCCAGTGCCGTCCATGTTGTAGCAAATGTTGAGAACTTGTTCTTTCTGATAGCTGAGTAATATTCCATCGTATATATGGACCACAACTTCTTAATCCAGTCATCTGTTGAAGGGCATCTCGGCTCCTTCCATGATTTAGCTATTGTGGACATTGCTGCTATGAACATTGGGGTGCATATGGCCCTTCTCTTCACTACGTCTGTATCTTTGGGGTAAACACCCAGTAGTGCAATGGCTGGATCATAGGGTAGCTCAATTTTTAACTTTTTAAGGGACCTCCACACTGTTTTCCAGAGTCATTCTTGCCATTCTTGAAGCAAATTACATATATCATACCATTTCGCTATAAGGTATTATGCATGTATTTCTAAACTTCTTTAAAGAAGTTTTTAAAAGACATAACCACAATACTATCATTATACCAAGAATATTAGCAATAATTGTAATATCACATTTCTTCAGTGTTAGAATTTCCAAAGGCTTTGTGTCATGTCTGTCTGTCTGGTGGTTGGTTTGTTTTGAAGTTTTTTTGAATCAGGATTCAGGTAAGGTTCACACACTGTGATGAATTGATGTCTTTTAAGTCCTTTTAAATGGATAGTTTTACTTCTTCTCCCCTTTTCCTTGAAATTTATTTATTGGAAAACCTTTGTCTTATGGAATTGCCCAGCTTGGATCTTGCCGATTCCATCCCCTAGGTGTACCTTGACATATTATCCTGTGTTCTTTCTGTAGTTCCTATAAATTAATACTTGGATATCCAGATAGAGAGGTTTAGCGGGGCTCAGGTTTGACTTATTTTTTATTTTTTGGCAAGGATAACAGTGTTCTGTTCTTTCACGAGACAAAATCGGGTTGTGTTTCTTTTGGAGACACTAGAAGCTGGGGATGCTTAACGCTTACGTCTATTAAATCATTAGGTGTTACTAGCGATCCGTTCATATGTTGCTGGGCATTTGGGATAGCTCCGGGTTTTTGCTATTATAAATAATGTTGCTATACATTATTCTTCTACTGTCTTCTGGTTAATAACGTTAACAGTAATTTCTTCATAAATGAAATGTCTGAGTTTAGGATATATTTAGGTCTAACTTCACTAGTCAATGCCGAACTCTTTTCCGAAGAGATTGTCCTAATTTATGTCTCCACCAGCAATGGGTGAGAGTTCTTGCAGCTTTACTTCCTTGTCCAACTTAAGTTTTGTTCATCTGGCAGATGTGGGATGGTATTTCATTGTGATTTTCATTTTCACAGTAATAGGGCTAAAAGAAAGTGTAGCGTAAAGGTTTTACGTGACCAAGGACATTTTTCACCATCCAATCTGAGCCGCCTCAGAGGATTTATGGAAGACAGAACTAAATCCAGATGTTTGCTATTCCTCGTAACCTCATTATACAAGACTTAATACCGGTGTTTCCCACCCCCCGGCCCCCAGTTGGAGTATTTCTTTCTGGAGTATTTCTTTCATTTTAAATATGCGTTCTAGAATTTCCAATTGGAATTCCATTTTAGTTATTCCTGAAAGGACTTCCAAACACTGCAGTTTGATAACAGTAAGATAATCTCCACTTAGGTTAAAGTGAGTAAATCCAGTAGGGTATCTTTCACTTTGTAGTCTGGAGGAGATATTATAGAAGGAATCTCAACATAATGAAAAGCTAGCTTTCGTGAAAAGGAACAATAGCTAGACTAAGGTAGCAAGCCAAGAGGAAGTTTCTTCGTTCATGCATTTACTCCCAATGGCAAAATTACAAGTCTCGTAAGGTAGAAAGGTTAGTTCATTATGCCTTTGGTGAAATGTGTTACAAGGTTGGTTAATGGCATGACAAGCACAAAATTTAAGAGACGTTTTTAGCTTCGGACTGCCCTCCCTCAGAAGAAGTCTGGCAGTCTGCTCGAAAACTGTGTAGGAAAATGTTGTGGGGACAGAGCACGAGCCAGCCCTTGAACACTTTTAAGGTACTCACTCATCAACAAATGTCTCCATTTACTGATTGGTTGACGCTGAGATGATTTGCAATTTGTACTTACTAAGGGACACGTACGGAATTGTTTAAAGTGTTGCCACTTTGGCAGGATATGTACTTTTAAAACGATATAAATCCTTAAGTAAATGAACAAAACTCCTGGGTTGGAATCGCAAGTGCTAGAGATCACAGCTGGCTGGCTTCCCGTGAGGAACTCTTCATCACCCTGGCTGAGTGAGGTGATGAAAAAATCTCCTTTCTTTCCATGGCAGTTGCATTCTTGGGAGGAAATCTAGGGTAAAAGGTGAAGCTTTATTTCTAGGTCAACAGCTGCCAAGGTTGAGCCCCAACAGCTTCACAGTCCAGGGCTTTAAGGAGCAGTGGTGTTTGGAAATGCATAGGGCAGTTCTGGCTTTTAAAATGGCCCCCACGGTGGCGGTAGTGGGCACTATTGGCATTTAGTTCTTGGGGACCAAGGGGGCAAATTGTCTTACAGTGAGTTGATCAGCTCCAAACAGGAAATAATGGTCCTTCCCTAATGCCAGTAATTCCTCTTGAAAAACACTGCAGACTTATTAGAGGAAGTAAGCACTTTGATCTTCGGGTTTTATGAAAACCTAAAGGTTTTTTTAGGCAATAAGTAATTTTTATTTTAGCCTCTGGATTATAATGAGAGAAGAATCTAATGTTCGAAGCCCAACTCAATTCTCTAATAGTAAAGTAACCTTGGCCTCGTTACTTAGCCTTTTTGTTCTTCAAGTTCTCTGTCATTGAGATGAGCATAACTTTCTACCTACTGTAGTTATGAAGATTAAATTAATTAATGCATTTAAAGCATGTAGAAAGTTCCCTACCATGTAATAAGTGCTCAAAAAAAAAATGTTAGCTATGATTATTCTCCTCATTCCCCTTAGGAAAACTTGCCATTGCCTGCAAGTTATGGCAGAAACTTCACTCTGGTTCGGGAAATCTCCAAGAGTCTAACGTTCTTTTCTCTACAGTGAGACAGATTCCTACGATGCCAAGTCACTTCGGAAAGACAGAAGGGGTCATTACAAGATGTGGGACATCATGATCAGATATAAATGACTTCTTGACTTTTTCTAGGGATTAGCAAACTCTGAGTCCTTAGGCAAAATTCCGTTTTGTAAAGAAAGTGGTATCAGTACACCCATTGGTTTCCATATTGGCTGTCATGGCTTCTGTACAGAGGATTGAGTAGCTGCAACCGAGACTGTGTGGCCTACAGAGCCTAAAATGTTTACTGTCTAGTCCTTTACAGAAAAAGCTTGCTGACCTCTGGTTTAGCCCATAATTAACCTTATGATATGGCTACTTACCACTGTTACCCAGTGGCCATTTATTAACATAGCTGAAGAATGGAGAAACAGAGGGGTTCTATATTGATAATAATACGGGTGGTAATAGCTCGCATGTGTTTGCCTACTATGGCCAGACATGCTTCTAAGTATTTTAGAGGTATTCACCCTTTGAAACGAGCACTTACAACAATGCCTGCCACCGTAGTATGCTCTTCAAGTTTACTTAGGAACTGCAAAATCAGCTCCTGAACACAGGCAATAACTGGATGTTCAGGAGAGGCTTTTAAATGTGATGAATTTATGGTAAGAAAAATCTAGGAAGCCCTATTTAGGCAAAGGAGCATTTAGTTATCTTAGAATTTGTTAAAGATGTGAAAGAAATTCATTATCCTAAAATTAGTTTATAAATTCAGTGTAATCCAATAAAAATTTCAAGTGGGAGTTTCGAAAGAGATATTTTAAGCTGATTTTAAAGTTAATTTGTAATGGTAAGTATGTAAGGATAGATAAGAAAATGTTTTTGAAAAAGAACAATTGCCTTACAAGATATCAAAGCATATCACAAAGTGACAGTGATCAAAATGGTTGGTGGAAGAATAAATAGCTTAATAGACCATAATAGGGAATACTCAGAGGTATGTGTGGTAAAATAATACATGACAAAGATAGAATTTTAAATCAGTGGGGAAAGAACACATTATCCAGTCAGTACGTAGTATTGAGTCAGTTGGTCATCCATAGGAAAAATCAATAAGGTTACATCCCTACCTCACACCGTATATTAAATTCCTGATCGATCGGATAAGAACATCCTGACCACTGTGCCTCTGTACACTGGTAGAGTATAAGTGGATAGCAAGTAGCAAGTGGCTTGAGTTAGTAACTCCTGCAACAGTTAGGGCTGCTAGGCACAACTGATACTCAGAATTCCTAGGTTTGTTGCTATCTTTCACAGTCATTCATGAGTACAATTGCTCATGTGCCCTAGTTTTATGTGCAAAGATTATCATTTTCTCCGTGTTTCCACAACTCTAAAAAGGTCAGGCTTACTTAACTATAAATATTAAAACTTGCTGTCAGTGTCACCAATAAGAAAATGACCTCCCTTGCATTCCTTAGGCCCTCTGTAATCAGCCTAAACATTTTAAATTCTAGGGTAGATTTGGACATGGGAAGATCAAAGATTCTCTTTCACGCGCACGCTCTCTCTCTCTCTCTCTCTCTCTCACACACACACACACACACACACACACACACACACACGGTTAGGAAAAATGTTTGAGCATTCTACTTCTGGCCAAAATGGAGTAGCAGGGACTGAATTTACCCTCCTGCTTGAAATAACTAAAAAAACAACAAAATAAATAAAATAACAACACTTAAGTCATTGGATATTAGGTAAGAAAGGACAGTGATCTCCAAGAGATGAGAAAAAAATGAAGTGAGTCTTAGCCTTGTACCGCCTGATTCAAGGTCATGCAGCATGGAGGGGGAACCCAGGGAGACTCTGGCAATTTCCTTGAGTTGAGCTGATGAAGTGGGAGTCCAGAGAAGCTAAGGCAGCTAGAGTTCACAGGACAGTGCGTTTTATTTATATATATATATACATACATATATATGTATGTATATATGTATATATACACACACACACACACCCCACATTTTCTTTATCCATTCATCAGTAATGGACATTTGGGCTCTTTCCGTAATTTGGCTATTGTTGATAATGCTGTTATGAACATCAGGGTGCACGTCTCCTTTTGAATCAGTATTTTTGTATCCTTTGGGTAAATACCTAGTAGTGCAAATGGCGGGATCGTAGGGTAGTTCTATTTTTAACTTTTTAAGAAACCTCCATACTGTTTTCCAGAGTAGGAAAATTGCTTCTGATGTTTTTTTCCTTTTGAAAAAGGATTGGGCCAGTTTACAGGCTGCTTGTGAAACATACCTTCTCGGGGAGTCAAATATTCACCGTGATAAAATAATTTGGATACTTGTTATGGTTGAGCAGACATATAAAGGGCGCAAAATACAAAAGATTCTTATTTTTATTTTGCTCTGGGGTTCAGCTATTTTCGGACCAAGCTTGGCTACTAGGATCAACTTTCCTCTTGATAAATTCTTCATCATAAATACCAATACCATCATTTATACTTGAACGAAATACAATTTTAGGACACTAGAGGTCTCCACCTTACCATACAACAAATAACATCTCAGAGAAAAACCTTAAAAGCACAATTTCCATGGCAACAGTGAGGGGGTGTCTCGTGGATGGTGGTGGGGGGGGGTGGTTGAAGACCGAGAAATCTGTGTGACCATGAGGACCGTTCAAAATGGGTAGTTTCTAGTTTCTCTTGGGGGGATGTCATCTGTTGGTGTTTTGAAATACCGACTGAAATTTGAATAGGCTTTGTTGGGCTTAGATTTTGCACTTGTTTTTCAGATTCATATCTTTAATTGGACACCCCGAGCTCTCAAAGCCTGAAGCACTGGAAAAAACCAAATACCGCGTGGTCATTACTATAAGCACTTGCAGAGATACCCTCTTTCCCTTTAGATTTAAGCTGACTTTCTCGAAATAATAACATCTCTGTTTTAAAATCAATTACATCTGCTGTGTGCATTTTAAAGTACCGCATGTGAATTCAGAGAACTCTTGCATTTGTTAAAAAGAAAAGGAAAAGATTATCTCTAAAATATGTGAGGCAGAATCAGTCTTTGAGTATGACTGGTAACATTTCTTGGTATCTGGCTCTTCCCAGAGGACACTGATGAACTAATACCCCATAGGAATGTTAGAATATGGTCTGGTGTCAATCCCCACATATCCTTCCTGTGAGAGGCCAGTCTGGGCCTCCTCTGACTTCCCCAAAGAGACAGGAAGCAAAGCTAAGCCTGGTTCCTCCTTTTTGTCCTCTTTCCCTCGGTCCCCAGCGCTAGAGGGCTGTCACAGTAAGGGCGGGCGGTGTGTGTGTGTTGGGGGCGGGGAACCTGTCTGCTATTCCTTTCAGGACTCTTTCTGGCCCTCTCCCCACTCCTGGCACTCAGTTCAGGAGCTGTCAGTGCCCCTCTCAATTCAAACACTGATGGCTGTTTACAGAATCATGGAGGTTAGAGGGGGACTTGATGATTGATTCCATTATAACTAGAATCTAATGCTTGAAAACTTCTAAATGCTTCTGACCAAGTCCTTATCTTATCTTATCTTATCTTATCTTATCTTATCTTATCTTATCTTACATGTATCTAGCATCTATCCATCCAACAGCTCTTTTCTATCTCCTATTTATCTATCTATCTATCTATCTATCTATCTATCTATCTATCTATCTATCATCTATCCATCTATTATTTATCTATCATCACCTCTCTCTCCCTCCACCCAGGTGTCTGTTCAAAGTAGTAAATGCACATTTATTTTTCCTTAATATATCTCAAGAAGATTTGCGTATCGCTCTTCCATGGTTTGTAAATGTTGAGATCATCTTTTGTCATCCTGGTAATACAGACGAGCACTATCTCACCTGTCCCTTCTGTGCTTGCCCTCCACTCGTCCGCTAGTCTCCCAATTAGGTCATAACTCTCAGCTTGATTAATTTTGAATTTCTATAATTATTGGCATGTGACTCTTAGTGGATCTGTTTAACGTATTGTGATTATACATTTTTATTTTATCTAGAATGAATAACTACTTCATTTATTAATGAATTTGGTTTTCTGTGTATCTATTGCTAATTTACCCTCAAACCTCTGATAGAAATGAAGGCTCTTTTCAGTGCACCGAAACCCACCGTATTCTCTTCGCTGTGTTTGGTTCATTTCCCCTCGGGGTGGGCCTTCTTGCAGCCGCTGTTGCCTGCTGTCGTCTGACCTGGCTGCCCTCTAGGGCTACGTGACAACAAAGCGACCATGTTGCACTGTTTAACCAGCCTGGGAATTCAGGCTGTTAGTTGTAGGTGATCCCATTTTCACTTGTGCCAGTGTTCTATTTTCTCTAACTTCTAACTGAAACGATTGTAGTCTGTCTTCCACGTAACCACGTCCTTCAAGTATTTGTCCTGGAACCATAGCTTCTCTCTTCCTTCTACCTTCTCTTCTCCAAGCCAGCCAGTTCCCTTGACTCTTCTGGGGTGACCTAATTTGGTTTCCCTTTGTCTTTCTGAGAACCCCCCTCTCAATGAGCTTCAGTTCTTTGAGGTCCGTCTTAGAATGTTACAACCAAATTCTTGACATGGCCTGATAATTTCAGAATATACTACTGTTGTTCCTAGACTCTACTTTTTTTTTTTTTTTAAGATTTTATTTATTTATTTGACAGAGAGAGAGACAGCCAGCGAGAGAGGGAACACAAGCAGGGGAGTGGGAGAGGAAGAAGCAGGCTTCCAGCAGAGGAGCCTGATGCGGGGCTCGATCCCAGAACGCTGGGATCACGCCCTGAGCCGAAGGCAGACGCTCAACGACTGCGCCACCCAGGCGCCCCTCCTGGACTCTACTTTTAACCCAGTACAAGGTCTGTTCTGGGGGCGTAGACGCCTTGGCGTTCAAGGTTAGAACTGAATAAATCTTCCCAGAGAGAACACAGTAGTCCACAGTACAGATTCCTCAAATTGGGCCATTATCAGTTGTCTGAAGGATCTCACTACACATTTGAAATTTGTGTGTACCTACACACGAGTGTTATTTTGGTTTTTTTGTATATTTACACACACACACACACAGATTTTTATTTATGTAAATTATGGATCATACCAAGTTCCTTATAACCAAGTTCCATCATGAGATTTCAGAGCTGTGCTCTGGTATGGAAGCTACTAGACACATGTGACTGTTTAAAAATGAAGTTATTAAAATAAAAAAAATTAAATTCAGTTTCTTGGCCTAAGCCACATTTCAAGCCATAGCGGTGTGTTGCTATTGGCTACCATTTTGTGCAGCAAAGATAGAGTACATTTCTATCATTGCATCAAGTTTTATCAGATAGTTTGAAATCCAGGGCTTGCGGTACGTTTTGTTCAGAACTGTGTTGACAGTGGAATTACTTTGTCATGTGCTGTAAGGAAAGAGCTGAGGAGCACTTCGGGATTTGCAACAGATGAAGGTTAAATCCATCCAGAGATGTGGCTGATTCTTCGATATTTCTGTACAGAAAGGCAGTGGATGGACTGAGTCATCACACCACACACGGTCATCTAACTGTACCGAAGTCAAAAGAGTTTATGCTGTGTAGTTGGGGCGCATTTATACTGGGAGTGGTGGTTTCATTTCAGCTTCCAATGGCATCAGCCCATCAAATTAATCTGGTTAATTACAGTGTTGTTACTTTCATAGTTTTGTCTTCAACTTTTACAAACCATTACTTTGGTTCTGTAACTGCGTAAGAGGAATACGGCAGTGTGTGTGTGTGTGTGTGTGTGTGTGTGTGTGTGTGTGTATTTATTTTTTGCTTGCTCATATTAAAGCTTGATCCCCTCCTTTGGTGATCAGATAGAATTATTTTTCCTATAAAAGAGATCTCTAAATTATTTGTTGAGCTTTGCTAGTATAATAATAATGCTGATGGGTGCTTATTATACGGTAGGAGGTCTTCTAAGTGCTTTGTACGTATTATCTCATTCACTTCTCATAATGCTGCTATGAGGCTGCCATTGTTACTGTCCACTTTCTAAAAAGGAAGGACCTGCGGCATGTAGTGTTTCAGTGATTTGTCCAAGGTTACACATGATATAGTAGTGAAGCTGGGGTATGAGTCAGGCAGCCTGACTGCAGAACCACTCGCTCACCCGTGATGCTGGGGTGCATTCCCTTACAGTGATGGAAAGCACAGGCATTGGCGTCAAACTTCTTTTTTTTTTTTTTTTAAGACTCCCGGCAAGATACCTAACCTTTCCAAATCTCAGTGTCCTTATTTATAACATGGGGACAATTATGCTGTCCTTACAGGGTCGTTTTGAGGAAGAAGTGAAATAATATACATTAAGTCTCTAGCACCGTGCCTGATACTTGGCAAGATTTTTCCATAAGGAAATCTCTTACTCCCCACTTGCCATCCAGGGGCTGGCCCAACAACAATAACCACTTTATTAATGAACTGGATGCATTCTGTTAATCAGCAATCAAAGTGGTCCAGAAGGTAGAGGACCACAAGACAGAATATCGGTTCCTTTCCTGTCTCCCTGGTAGGATATCACTCCATCTCCCAGAGGGAGCCCCCTGGCGTGGGTTGCTCCCACCCTTCGAGTGCTTCCCTGACTATGAGTTGCGAGCTGCACAAAAACCACTTACTCCATCCCCCAGTATCTTTGGGCTCTGGTTGTTTGGACCTGCTTTCACGTACTGTCACTTTAAAAGACAAAATGAGGGGGAAGAACCCCTGGCCAGTGTCTACTGACATGGTCAGCACAGGCCTCACGCAGGAGCTTGGAGCCTCAGCTTAGCCTTGGGGAGCGAGTTGGCTTTGGGGTTGTTTACAAGATATGGAAGGAACTTTCAGGCTGGTAGGAGAAAATGAGTCAAGGTTCTGGGACAGGAATACACATCAGGTATGTAGGGAACAATGAGTCAACCAGTCTGGTACTAATATCTGTATGGTGTATTTTGTAATAGTGAACCAGAGAGACACTCAGTGCTCTCTGCGCTCAGGGCTTCTGAGGCTCCCCAGACAAACAAGGCCGGCAGGACTCCATCTTGTTGCTAGCTCGCACAGACACGGGATGGGTATCGTTGAGGGAAGGCACGCGTCCCTTCGGTTTTCTAGCTTGCCTTTGGGTTGGAGGGTAGCCCCACATTTGTGAGGACGGGTTCCTGAGTCAGAGTCAGCTCAGGGAGTCGGAGAACCAACACAGGATTGACGCAAGTGTTACCTACGAAGCTCTCCAGCGGCCTTGTGGACCCCTCAGTAACGCCAGGTGTCACAGCAACTCTAGGCGCCCCTAGAATTGGTTAGTTCTTGGTCACTACTCTAGTGGTTCCCCATTCCCGTGACAGACTACACTCCCTATCACCTTCAGTGATCGCTCCCTACCGCCCGGAGGCTTCTGCTGTTCATCCCTTTTGCTGCCTGGCAGCTTCTGTTTTGATGCCTTCTCTCTTGGTCAACTGGTTTCTGCGTTTCCTAAAATTCCCCGAAAGAGAGAATCTGATACCAAAATTCTTACAAAGCACTTACCACCAGGCCTTCTCATCAACTAGCCCCAAACACACATAGATAATCATAGTTAGGTGCTCACCCACAGTCCCATTCATTCATTCATTCATTCATTCATTCATTCATTCATTCAATGTATTGAGCACCTGCAAGTGTTGTAGGATTGGTGACAAAAGGGCAGGTGACCTCTGTGTCCAGAATCTCTCATGAATGCTGTGGTGCCGAGAGCAACATAGTCTTGGCTCTAATACATGTTTGTGTATAAACAAACAGAACTCTTAGGGTAAAACATAACAGAATAAAACAAAAAAAATCTTTACTAGTTTTGCCTACTGTCCATCCAAACCTGCTCTGTGAGGCTAATTCTTCAACCTTTGGTTGTTTTTAGGTGATTGAAGATGTTGCCCACTCCCTTCTGGTCCTCCCGAGCTCAAGTCTCACTTCAGCGATTTCAATGTGCAATGCCATGGCAAAATCCACGATTTATTTAGTGTAGGTCTTCTCCCCTCCTCTAGTTCAGATGGGCCGCATGCTGGCCACTTGGGCTGGGAAGAAAGAGGCATGCAACTTCATTAAGCTTTCTCATCTCTCCATGCATCGTCTTGTCCTTTTCTGGCTCGACAACTATGGTTTCTGCCCTCCTGTCTTCCTCCAGGCTGGGAGAGGTTAAATGAAGGAGGGGCGGAGGGAGAAGTCGTCCTTGATTTGGACAGTTGTGAGTGCATTCCCACCTTTTCTGGGCCTGGTAGGTGATTAAAGCTGATGGTTCTTCTCATGGGGGTCCTTGGTGAGTCTGTTCAAGACCAATGCTCTGAACACTGAGAAGTCCACCTGCACATTTTGGACATGTGCAAAGAGATCTTTCCTCTGGCTGGTGGAGTCTGACTTATTCCTGCACACGTAGGCATTGGTGGGACACGCCCCAGCAAAGTGGCTGCTCCAGGGGGTCTTGCTAACGGGCTCTGAGAAAAACTCTATGGCCTGCGTCTTTCTACACAGGAAGTACTCATGCCTCTTTATTTGTCGGCATGTACAGGAAAGGTTCCATTAGAGCAGTCAAACTCGCAGTCTGTATCTTCCGCAAAAGAAACACTGATCTCCTTTTTTTCAATACCTTCGACTGGGCTCCAAGGAAGAGTTCCCATTTTTGTTGGCAAGACTGAGTCTAGGCAGGAGCACGATGGGGGAGAGCACTGTGGGAGGTGGTGAGGGCCAGGCTTCCATGAAGCAGTCTCCCTGTGCTGATTTCCCTAGAAATGGAACAGGTAAGGCCAGGTGTGAACCTAAACCAGGCAGGTCAGTTTCAAAGTGTGCCCAGTAAATTACAGGGATACCACACTGATGGACAGACGCAGGAATAAAGCAGGATCTGATGTTAAGGGATCTGGGTTCAAATTCTCAGTTGACAACTTTCTATGTCCCTGAGTCTCAGCTTCCTTACCTGTTGGATAAGTATGTTCATAAGCAGTTTCGGGGGGCTCCCAAAAGAATAGAATGAGATGTGTAAACACTCTGTATGCTCCAAGATACGAAGCAAATGTAAACATTGTCAGTCACCCAAACAAATTCGTACTGCCAGCATTTCTCCAAAGCCAGTTATGGGTTAAACATTGTTGTGGGTACTGTGGAGTGGATAAAAATCTGAATGTGGCTCGGAGAAATGTCTCCTGCTGGGGGTCTAGGTGGGGGGTCTCTGGGCAGCATGAGAACCCTGGATGCCTGGGCACGGGGTGTGTAGGGACCCAGACCGAGGGAGAGGCATGCTGAAGGAAAGTGGGGCCTGGGGCTTCCCTCAGGTCTGCAAAGCGCAGACAGTGAGTTTCTGTGTGTGTGGAAAGTATTGCTCATTGACCTTTGCAGACCTCAGGATTTTGATTCAGATTAGAACCAGAAAGTGTTCAAGCTAGAAGGGATCATAGATAGCATCTTCGCTGACCCCTTCTGTTGAGGCCCCAGGAGATTAAATGACTTGTTCAAGGTTTCACAGTGAGTGAGAAGCACAGGTGTTTCAGAACAAATGACCGGGACATTTCCGAACCTCCGCCCATGGCCTTTCCCTTCACTCCTTGCTTCCCTTGTCCATTCTCTTCCTCCTTCAAGCAGGAGCATTTGGTAAACATCTATGAGCGTTTTCATCTGGAGCAAAGGGAAGAGAAGTATTGATTTTCTATATAACTGGAGAGCTGTGGTATGAATAGTATTTTCAGAACCAAGGACCCGAACGCTGAATCAGTGCTTCTGAAGATAGCCACCTATTTTCATCTCGTTAGATGAGGTTTTCAGGGTTCATGTCAGCAGAATGTCTTAAAATTCTCTAAAATGCCATAATAGCCTCAAGATAGCCATGATAATTTCACAGCACACCTGTCAGACTGTCAATTCACTTTTATTATCGCCTTAAGGTAACATGAATTTCCTCGCCCTTTGGCCTGCTACGAGGGTTTATTCTCCTCAACAGGCTTTTTATGTCTGGAACAATTCGGTTTCACATGCATTTGTAGATTACTCTTCCTAAGGGTCATCATGGTGCCGGAATCGGGGGGAAAACAGGCAAGCAAACAGAGCAGCTCCAAGATGGGTTTAGCTTTACGCTTGTGTTTAATTCGAAGCTTGAGATGCTAACTTTGCCTGATTGTTCTTTCATTGCAATCACTTCTTCAGGTGATTTATCCAGCCCCCACCGCAACCCAAACGTCTGGCAAGCGCTGATCTTTATGTGGTCTCCATAGTTGTGCCTTTTCCAGGAATGTCTTAGAGTTGGAGTCAAGTATCCTCTTCAGATGAGCCTTCTTCCCCTTAGTAATAATGTAGTTAAGGTTCCTCGTGCCTTTTCATGGCTCGAGAGAGCCTTCATTTGTAGTGCGGGGTAATGCTCTTTGGGGGCTCCACAGCTGATTTATCCATTCACCTACTGAAGGGCATCTTGGTTGCTCCCAGGTGTTGGCCATTATGAATAGAACTATTAGAAATAAACATCCCTGGGGCGCCTGGGTGGCACAGCGGTTAAGCGTCTGCCTTCGGCTCAGGGTGTGATCCCAGCGTTATGGGATCGAGCCCCGCATCAGGCTCCTCCGCTATGAGCCTGCTTCTTCCTCTCCCACTCCCCCTGCTTGTGTTCCCTCTCTCGCTGGCTGTCTCTGTATGTGTTAAATAAATAAATAAAATCTTAAAAAAAAAAAGAAATAAACATCCCTGTGCAGTTTTTGTGTGGATACAAGTTCTGTACTCCTGGAATAAACCCACTTGGTCATGGTGTTTAATATATTTTTTTTTACACATTGTTGAATTTTTTTTTTAAAGATTTTATTTATTTATTCGACAGAGATAGAGACAGCCAGTGAGAGAGGGAACACAAGCAGGGGGAGTGGGAGAGGAAGAAGCAGGCCCATAGCGGAAGAGCCTGATGTGGGGCTCGATCCCATAACGCCGGGATCACGCCCTGAGCCGAAGGCAGACGCCTAACTGCTGTGCCACCCAGGCGCCCCTACATTGTTGAATTTGATCTGCTGCTGTTGAGGGTTTTTGCATCTACGTCCATCAGAGAGATCTTGGTCTGGAGTTTTCTTGAAATGTTTTTGTCTGGTTTTGGTATTAGGGTAACACTGGGTTCATAAATTGAATCAAGAAGTATTCCCTCTGCTTCTATTTTTCTGAAAGAGATAGTAGACAGCTGGTATAATTCCTTCCTTCGATATTTTCTAAAATTCTCCTGTGAACTCATCCGGGCCTGCTGCTTCCCATTTTGGAAAGTTATTAATTATTATTATTATTTTAAAGGATTTTTTTTTTTTGAGAGACAGAGAATGAACAGGGGGAGGGGCAGCGGAAGGGGGAGTGAGAGACTCTCAAGCAGACTCCCCACTGAGCGCAGAACCCTGTGCAGGGCTTGAACTCAGGACCCTGAGATCATGACCTGAGCCGAAATCAAGACTCAGATCCTCAACCAACTGAGCTACCCAGCCAGCCCTGGAACTATGGTAGATTAATTATAGATTCAACTTCTTTTGTAGATATAGGCCTATTCAGATTTTCTACTTCTGTTGTGAGTCTTGGGAGATTGTGTCCTTCAAGGAATCGGTCCATTTCATCTCTGAAATTTATGGGCATAGAGTTGTTCACAGTTTTCCTTTATTGTTCTTTCATCTGTGGGATCTCTAGTGACATCCCTTGTTTTATTTCTATTAGTAATTGTTCCTTTTTTTTTTCCTACTTGGCCTGGTTAGAGGGTAATTAATTTTATTGACTTTTTCATAGCACTAGCTTTTGACTTCCTTGATTTTCTTTATTGGTGTCCTGTTTTTAATTTCCTTGATTACTGCTTTAATTTTTATTATTTCTTTTCTTCTATTTACTTTGGATTTAATTTGCTCTGCTCTTTTTGCAGTTATCTAAGGTGTAAGCTTAGATGACTGATTTTGGATCTTCCTTCTTTTCCCATAAATGCATTCATTGCTATGAATATTCTGTAAATACTGCTTTTGCTGCACTCCACATTTTCATAAGTTACGTTTTTATTTTCTTTTAGTTCATCATATTTATAATTTGTCTTGAGATTTCTTCTTTGATCTACGCGTTATTTAGGGGCACCTGGGTGGTGCAGTCAGTTGGGCGTCTGACTCTTGGTTCTGGCTCAGGTCATGATCCCAGTGTCCCGAGCTTGAGCCCCGCATCAGGCTCTGTGCTCAGCAGGGAGTCTGCTTGAGATTCTCTCTCTCCCTCTCCCTCTGCCCCTCCCACTCATGCTCTCTCTCTCTTTAAAATAAATAAATAAATCTTAAAAAAAGAAGTGTGTTGTTTAATCTCTAAGTATTTGGGGGGATTTTCCAGCTCTCTTGCTTTTATTGATTTCTACTTTAATTCCATTGTGGTCTGAGAGAAGACATTGTATGACTTCTGTTCTTTTAAGTTTGCTCATGTGTGTTTTATGGGCAAGAAATTGGTCTGTCTTGGTGAATGTTTCATATTCCTGCTGGAAGCATGAGAGAATTTTCTCCAGTATTCACCGTGAGAACGTGGTAGAGCTCCAGGATATAAAACTCATGAAAAGTGTGGAGCATTCCTAATGACTGGGTCTGCCTGGCGTTTCAGATCTTCCAGTGGTCCACACTGGGCCTCCAGAAATTTGCTAATTATGGTTCAGGTTTTCCTGCCGCCTGCCCTGGTTCTTGCTGAGTATTTCTGCTCATGGTTTTCTGCTCCACTAAGTTGTGATTCTCTGTATTTGCCTGTCTGTCTCTCTAATTCTGGGGCCCTGTGACCACACTTTTCTTTTGAATCTAAACAAAAAAGTTGTTGATTTTTCAGTTTTTCAACTTTTTACTTGTGGTTAATCATGTTCAAATCTTCTGTGTCCTTATTGATATTTTCGTGTTTGCTCTGTAGATTACTCACTGAGGGATGTCGAAATCCCATACCATGTTAGTGGATTTGCCTCTTTCTCAGTTTGTCAGTTTTCAAAATTGAAGTTTGGTTTCAGGTGTACAACATAGTGATTTAACATGACATAGTGCTAATTAAGGCTGTAGAGTTACCATCCACCACCGTACAATGTTATTACAATATTATTGACTGTATTCCCTATGCTGTACTTTTCGTCCCCATGACTTCTTTATTTTACAACTGGAAATTTCTGCCTCTTTTTTTTTTTTTTAAAGATTTTATTTATTTATTCGACAGAGATAGAGACAGCCAGCGAGAGAGGGAACACAAGCAGGGGGAGTGGGAGAGGAAGAAGCAGGCTCATAGCGGAGGAGCCTGATGTGGGGCTCGATCCCACAACGCCGGGATCATGCCCTGAGCTGAAGGCAGATGCTTAACCGCTGTGCCACCCAGGTGCCCTGGAAATTTCTGCCTCTTAATCCCCTTCCTCTATTTTGCCCATCCTCCCAACCCCTCTCTCCAACCACCAGTATGTTCTCTGTATTTATGAGTCTGTTTCCAGGTTTGTTTGTTTGTTCATTTATTTATTTTTTTTTAGCTTGTGCATATCAGTGAAATCAAATGGTATTTGTCTTTCTCTGACTTATTTCACTTAGCATAATACCCTCTAGGTCCAGCCATGTTGCTGGAAATGGCAAGATTTCATTCCTCTTTATGGTTAATATTCCACTGTATGTGTGTACACACACACACACACACACACACACACACACACCCCACATCTTCTTTACCTGTTCATATATCAGTGGGCACTTGGGCTGCTCCTATATCTTGGATATTGTAAATAATGCTGTAATAAACATAGTCATGCATCTGTCTCTTTGAGTTGGTATTTCTGTTTTCTTCAAATAAATATCCAAAAGTAGAATTGCTGGGTTATATGACAGTTTTAGTTATTTGACAAAGCTCCATACTGCTTTCCATAGTGACTGCATGAATTTACATTCTAACTAACGGTGCATGAGGGTTACCTTTCCTCCACATCCTCACCAATACTTGTTATTTCTTGTTTTTTTTTTTTTTCTTTCGGTATTAGCCGTTCTGACTGGTGTGAGGTGGAGGTTTCGATTTGCATTTCCCTGATGATTTGTGATATGAAGCATGTTTTCATGTATCTGTTGGCCTTCTCTATATCTTCTTTGGAAAAATGTCTTTTCAGATGTCTGCCCATTTTTAAATCAAATTATTATTATTTTTTTGGTGTTGAGTTATATGAGTTCTTTGTGTATTGAAGAGACCACCCTTCTCCTTATATATTTTTCCTCCCTTGTCATAGACTAACCATATGGGCGTGGGTTTAAGTTTCTGGGATGTTTCTCCTGTTGCATTAATCTATGCTTCTATTTTTGTGCCAGTTCCATACTGTTGTTCCATACTGCAGCTTTGGAGTATATCTTGAAATCTGGGATTGTGAGACCTTCAGCTTTGTTCCTCTTTCTCAAGATGGCTTTGGCCACTTTTTTGTGGTTTCATGCAAGTTTTAGGACTTTTGTTCTAGTTCTGTGAAAATACTATTAATATTTTGATAGGGATTGCTGGAATCTGATCTGTAGGTTGCTTTATGTAGTCTGAAGATTTTAACGCTATTAGTTCTTCCAGTCCATGGGCATAGTATATCTTTCCATTTTTCTGTGTTGTATTCAATTTCTTTCATCAATGTCTTATATAAGTTGCAGAGTTCAGGTCTTTCACTTCCTTGGCTAAATTTATTCCTAGGTATTTTATTATTTTTGGTGCAATTGTAAATGGGATTGTTTTATTAATTTCTCTTTTTGCCCTTTTATTATTAGCATATAGAAATACAAGATTTTTCTATGTTAATTTTGTATCCTACTTTATTGAAATAATTTATTAGTTCTAATAGTTTTTTGATGGAGTCTTAGGGTTTTTTCTATATAATATCATGTCATCTGCAAATAGGGGCAGTTTTACTTCTTCCTTAACTATTTGGATGCTTTCTCCTTCCTCCCTTCCTCCCTTCCTTCCTTCCTTCCTTCCTCCCTTCCTTCCTTCCTTCCTTCCTTCTTTCCTTACTCGCTCCTTCCCTTCCTTCTTTCCTCCCTTCCTTCTTCTTTTTCTCTTTCTTTCTTTCTTTCTTTCTTTCTTTTCTTTTCTTTTCTTTTCTTTTCTTTCTTTCTCTCCCTCCCTTCCTCCATCCCTTCCTCTCTCTTCCTTTCCCTTCTTTCCTCCCTCCCTCTCCCTTCCTCCTTCCCTCTCTTCCTCTCTTCCTTCCTTCCTTCTTCCCTCCCTCCCTCCCTCTCTTTCTTTCTCTCTCTCTTTCCCTCTCTCTCTTTCTCCCCCTCTCTCTTTCTTTTTTCTGATTGCCATGGCTAAGACTTCCAGTACAATTTTGAATAAAAGTGGTGAGCGTGGAAATCCTTATCTTGTTCCTGATCTTAGAGGAAAAGCTTTCAGTTTTTCAACATTGAGCGTGATGTTAGCTGTGGGTTTTGTATATATGGTCTTTATTATGTTAAGGTATGTTTCCTGTAGACCCACTTTGTTGAGAGTTTTTGTCATGAATGAATGTTGAGGTTAATCAAATGCTTTGTCTGCGTCTGTCGAGATGATCATGTAGTTTTTATCCTTCCTCTTGTTAATGTGTATATCATGTTGATTGATTTGTGGGTATTGAATCGTCCTTGCATCTCTGGAACAAATCCCACTTGATTGTGGTTAATGATGCTTTTAACGTATTGTTGAATTCGGTTTGCTAATATTTTGTTGAAATTTTTTTGCACCTATGTTCATTAGAGACATTAGCCTGGTAGCTTTCTTTTTTTGTAGTGTCTTTATCTGGTGTTGGTATCAGTAATCCTGACCTCACAGAATGAATTTGGAAGTTTTCCTTCCTTCTCTATTTTTTTTTTTGAATAGTTTGAGAAGCATAGATATTAATTCTTTTTTAAAATGTTTGGTAGAAGAGAGACCTGTGAAGCTGTCTGGTTCTGTACTTTTATTTGTAGTGATTTTTTGATTACAGATTCAAATTTATTACTAGTAATTGGTCTATTCAGATTTTTTATACCTTCCTGATGTGGTCTTGGATGATTTTCTGTTTCTAGGACTTTATCTATTTCTTCCAGGGTGTCCAATTTCATGCCAATATAATTTTGAATAGTTGTCTCCTATCATCTGTTGTGGCTCTGTGGTGTCAGTTATTATTTCACTTCTTTCTTATTTCTGATTTTATTTACTTGAGTTCTTTCTCTTTTTTTCTTGATGACTCTGGCTGACGGTTATCAACTTCATTTGTTTTCAAAGAACCAGCCCTTGGTTTCATTGATAATTTCTATTTTTTAAAGTTTCTATTTCGTGTATTTTGCTCTGCTCTTTATTATTTCCTTCAAATTTATTATTTGATTTTATTATTATTTCCTTTCCTTCAAAGTTAGTTTTGCTAACTTTGGGCTTCATTCTTTTTTTTTTTTTTTAAAGATTTTATTTATTTATGTGACAGAGAGACAGCCAGTGAGAGAGGGAACACAAGCAGGGGGAGTGGGAGAGGAAGAAGCAGGCTCCCAGCGGAGGAGCCCGATGTGGGACTCGATCCCGGAACGCCGGGATCACGCCCTAAGCTGAAGGCAGACGCTTAACGACTGCACCACCCAGGCACCCCTGGGCTTCATTCTTTTAAAAATTCCTTTGTTTTTCCTTTAAAAGGATTTCCTTTAAAAAGGTTAGTTTATTTGAGGTTTTTCATGTTTCTTGAGGTAGGCCTGTATTGGTAAAACCTTCTCTCTCAGGACTGCCTTTGCTGCATCCCGAAGATTTTAGACTGTTGTCTTTTCATTTTTATTTGTGTCCAGGTATTTTTTATTTCCTTTTTGATTTCCTTATTGACCCATGGTTACTTAGTAACATATTTTTAGCTTTTAAGTGTTCGTGTTTTTCCAGTTCTTTTTCTTTAATTGATTTCTAGTCATATCATTGTATCTGGACAAGATGCTGATATGATTTCCATCTTCTTAAATTAATTAAGCCTCGTATTATGGCCTAACATGTGATCTATCCTAGAGAATGCCCCATGTGTACTTGGAAAGGATGTGTATTCTCCTTTTTTTTTTTTTTTACATAGTACTTTATATATATGTTCTCTATATATCTAAGTTTGTCTGGTCTCATGTTTTGTTCAATGCCACTGTTTTCTTATTAATTTTCTGCCTAGATGATCTAGCCACTGAGGTAAGTAGAGTGTTAAATCCCCCTCCCGCTCTTGTATTACTTTCATTTTCCCCCTTTATGTCTGTTAATTTTTGCTTTATATATTAGGGTCTCCTGCATTTGGTGCATAGATATTTATAACGGTTATACCCTCTCATTTGATTGATCACTTTGTCATTATGCAATGCCCTTCTTTATCTCTTGTTAACAGTCTGTTTTAAAGTCTACTTTGTCTGATACAAGTGTTGCAACTTCAGCTTTTTTGTTTGTTTCTTTCCATTTGCACAAAATATCTGTTTCCATTCTCTTACGTTCATCTATATGTGTCATTAGGTCTAAAGTGAGTCTCTTGTGGGCAGCATGTAGACGGATGTTGTTTTCTATGCATCCAGTCCCCCTCTTTTGATTGGAGCATTTAGACCATTCACATTTAAAGTCATTATCAATAGGTATGTACTTACCGCTCTTTTGTTGTTTCCTGATTATTTCTGTAGTTCTCTCTTCTTTTCTTCTTTTCTTGTTCACTTTCCCTTTGATAGATTACTTTCTTTATTATTATGCTTGGATTCCTTTCTCTTTATTTTTGTGTGTCTCTTATAGGTTTTGGCGTGTGGTTGCCATGACGTTCCTGTATAACATGCCGAACATATAGCAGTCTGTGTGAAATTGATGTGTGCTTAGGATCAAACACTGCATTTTTACTCCCCCCTCCATGTTTTATGTGTATGATTTATTTTTATTTTTGCCAGTTTCTTAACTAATTTTTAATATAATTGATTTTACTCTCTTTATCTTTTCATCTTTATTCTAGTTTTTATAAACGATTGGCCTACCTTTACTATATGTTTGCTTTTATCAGTGAACTTTTTGCTTTTATAAGTTTCTTACTTCTTTCTTACTTCAGTCTCTTTTCCACGTAAAGAATTCCCTTTAACTCTTCTTGTAAGGCTGTTTAGTCGTGATGCACTCCATCAACTTTTGTTTGGGAAACCTTTTATCGTTCCTTAAATTCTCAGTTGATAATCCTGCTGGGTAGAGTATTTGGTTGTAGGTTTCTTCTTTTCATACTTTGACTATATCCTGACACTCCCTTCTGGCCTGCAGACTTTCTACTGAAAAATCATCTGATAGCTTCATGGGGTTTCCCTTTTATGTGACTAGTTGGTTTTCTCTTGCAAGATTCTCTCTTTATTTTAATATTTGGTTCTCTCTTTATCTTTAACATTTGGCACGTTAATTTTTATCTGTCTTGGTGTGGATCTTCTTAGGTTCATCTTATTTGGGGCTCTTATTACTTATTCAACCTGAATGTCTTTTCCTTCCCCAGGTTAGAGAAGTTTTCAGCTATTATTTCTTCAAATAAGTTTTTTGCCCCTTTCTCTTCTCCTTTTGGGGCCCCTATAATGTGAATGTTAATATGCTTGATGTTGTCCCAGAGGTCACTAAACCTGTATTCGTTCTTAACATTCTTTTTTCTTTTTGCTCTTCCACCTGGGTGCATTTTATGACCCTGTCTTCTAGATTGCTCATCTGTTGTTCTGCATCCTCTAATCTGTTGTAGATTTCCTCTAGAGTATTTTTCACTTCAGTTGTTGTATTTTCCAACTCTGGTACTTTTTTATATTTTTAGTCTTTTTTTGCAGTTTTGAGTTTACTCACTCTTATTTCAGGTGTGGTGAACATCTCTATGACCATTACTTAAAATTTCTTTTTTAGGCGCATTGCTTATCTCTACTTCATTTAGTTCTTTTTTTTTTTTTTTGTCCTGGAGATTTATTCTTTGAATATTTTCCTTTGTGTCCTCATTTTGTTTGACTTTCTGTGATGTTTTTACTAATTAGGTGGAATAGCTACCTTTCCTAGTCTTAAAGGTATGGCTTTGTGTGAGAAGGAGCTCTGTGTAGACTGCATATGCCTGGTGGCTTTGGCAAGCTAGCTGGATCTGTAGCAGGTATGGTCTGGTGGTCCGGGGGCACTCTGTACCAGGGCTGACCTACTGGAACGGCTGGAGCTGAGTCAGGCACAGGCTGGGGATTCCTGGTATGCTCTGTACAGGGCACACCCTGGCAGGATGGCTGGAGCTGAAGCTGACATGGGCTGGGGCATTCTAGGGTTTTCCATGCAAGGGGTGCCCATGTGGGACAGCTGGAGCAGAAGTGGGTGTAGGATGGGGGTTCCCAAGGTGCTCCAGGATCAGTTTGTCATTTTTTTGCTTCGTATATCTTGAAGCAGTGTTATTAGGGGCATAGAGGTCTAGAGATTTTTATCGTTGTATTGAATTGAAACGTTAATCATTGCGAATTACTTCTCTTCATTTACAATAATGCTTTGTACCTTAAAATGTACTTTTTCTGATATGAATATGACAATACCAGCTTTTAAAAACTGTTTTCAATGTGTGCATGGTAAAATTATTTTGTAGTCTTTAAATTTCAACATTTCTGCATGTGTGTATTTTAGATGTTTCTTTTACAATTAACATATAATTATTTTTAGTTCTATCTTAAAGTTTGTATCTTTTAGTTGAACCATTTTGGAGATTCATATTTAATAAAATATCTGATACATTTGGATGTAAGTATATATTATACTGTTTACTATTCATTTGTCTTTCTTAATCTCTACTTCCCCTTTTTTCTCCTTTCATGCCTTCTTTTGAGTTAACTGGGGTCTTTAAAAAATATTTTTAAAATATTCCATTATTGCCCTCTGCCACTGGTAGTTATGTATTTTATAGTATTTTAAGTGATTTCCTTAGCAATTACATCATATATTTTTGCCTTATCAAAGTCTAACATTCTTTTTTACTTTCTGCAGCTTCCTAGACAATGCAAAGACCTCTGTGCATTTCCCTCTTCCCAACATGCTATTTTTTTGTATTTTAAAAATATATACATATATATGTTATATGGTCATATGTACATTCACACATATACAATTGACTCAAACAATATGGGGATTAGGAGCACTGGCCTCTATACATTTGACAATCCATGCATAAGTTTTGACTGCCCCAAAACTTAACTACTTATTGTCTAGTGTTGACCAGAAGCCTTACTGATAACATAGTTGATAAATGCACATTCTGTATGTTGTATGTATGATATACTGTATTCTTACAATAATACCTAGCCTTTAAAAAATTTTTTTTTGGTATTTCTAGGCTATGCAGTTCATCTGCAAATTTAAAAAATTTATTGCCAATCTCCATAAAGTTTTCCAATATATTATTATTGAAAAAGAAATCCATATATATAAGTGGAACAATATTTTACCTTTTTCATCGTTCTTTTCCTCTTGCATCTGTGAGCTTCCATGCTGGATCATTTTCCATTTGCCTAATAATATTTCCTTAAAATTTCCTTTAGTATTTAGTATTAATAATATTTATAAATTATATGTAATATTTCCTTTAGTGAAGGTCTCCTGGTGATAAGCTATCTTCATTTTTGTTTGAAATGTCTGTATTTTGCTTTTATTCTTGAAGAATGTATTTTTTAAAGATTTTATTTATTTATTTGTCAGAGAGAGAGCACAAGCAGGGAGAGGGGCAGGCAGAGGGAGAAGCATGCTCCTCGCTGAACAGGAGCCTGATGCAGGACTCAATCCCGGGAGCCTGGGATCATGACCTGAACCAAAGGCAGATGCTTAACCAACTGAGCCACCCAGGCGTCCTTTTGAAGGATATTTTTGCTGAATGTAGAATTCTAAATTGGAAGAGTTTTTCTTTTAGCATCTTGAGGATATCATCTCACTGTCTTTTTGCTTTGCTCCTGAAAAATCAGCTATCTATCTAATTGTTGCTCCTTTGTAGATTATCTTTTTTTTTTTCCCTTTTCTTTGTAAAATAGGCCTCGGAATTTTTTTTTCTAGTCTTTGAATTTGTCGGGAATTTATAGCTTGAAGTCTTTCATTATTTGCAAAATTTGTCATCCATCATCTTTTCAAATATTGCTTTTACCTATTTTTTTCCTTTTTTTTGATTCTAATTACATACCTTCTTTTCTAGACCTTATGTCTTTTATCGTCTCTTTGTGTTTTCTGTATTTTTGCCTTTTCACACTTCAGTAGTTTTTTCTGACTTATCTTTTACTACACAAATTCTCTTCTTATTTGAATCTAATATACTGTTAAAATCACCCACTGTGGTCTTATTTTGATTAATTTTTTCATATAATTTTCATACTTTTATAGTTAACAGTTCTCACCTAAAATTCTTATTTGTATCTTTTACATCTTTGAAAATATTTAGTATAATTATTGTAAGATGTATCTGATAACACCTGTTTTCTGGATATCTTGTTGGTCTGTTTTGATTTTCTCTTATTTATTGTGGTTTCTATTTTTGTTATCTTATATCCCCACATGCCTATTTTTATTTTTGACTGAGCACTGGACATTGTACCTGAGAACTACAGAAATAAATTGAACCCTACCATGACGCTGACTTTCTGTAGAGACGATTTAAGTTTGCTTCTGGCAATCATGTAGCAGTGCTAGTGGTCTGGGATTATTTTCATTCAGTTTCAATGACTTAGATTATTTAAAGCTGGGTTTTGGTTTTTGCTAAAACCAGTCTTCATTCACTCTTATTCTGAGGCTGTGCTTTCATCTTGGGGTCCCAACTCCAAGTATTTTTGAATTTCCAATCTTAGCAAGTACTAGATTCCCATTTTTTTTTGGTCCCTCAAGCACCATGAGATTGTCAAAAACATTGCTCAGCCTCTGAGCCATCTCTTCCAGAATCAGGACTTATCTCCAGGGAAAAAGTGGCACAGTACACCTGTTCCCCTATCTTCCTAAATGTAGCCTTGTAACTCCTTGCTGCTTTTTTAGCTCATCGGTCTTCAAGCAGATTATTTTTATAGGTAAAAACTATGCTAGGCATCCTCAGCAGGAAGCTTATCCTGAATTTTTAAGTCTTCCATTTTACTTCTTAAATCTACCAATAGGATTGTCCGTTTTAAATTCTTTAAGTGAACTAAATAAGTAAGATGAATAAAAGTTTTTCTTTCTTTTTTTAATGGCTGTGCCCTACCTGTAGATTTTGGTATTAGGATTTTGATTACTTCATAGAATTAAGCTTGGAAGATTTCTATATTTCTCCACTCACATAATTTTTAGAACATGTATGTTATATGTTTGTTAGACATTTAGTAAAATTTATTCATAAAAAAAATGGGCTGGATTATTTCTTATAATTGGCAGGTAATTTTGATTCCCTTTTCTACTTTTCTTGCAGTTTTTTAAAAAGATTAGGATTTTTTAGTTTTTAATTGTAAAAAGACACATAAAGTTTACCATCTTAACCATTTTAAAGTGTATGGTTCCCTGGCATTAAGTATAATTATTGTGTAACTATCATCACTATCCATCCCTGGAACTCTTCATCCTGCAGTATTGAAACTCTGTACTCATTAAACAAGAACTTCCTATTGTCCCCTCTCCTCAGCCCATGACAACCACTATTCCACTTTCTGTCTCTATGAATTTGATTATTGTAAGTAACTCATGTATGTTAATCATACCATATTGTCATTTTTGTAATTAGCTTATTTCACTTAGCATAATCCTCTAGGTTCATTTGTGCTGTAGCATGTGCTAGATTTTCCTTCCTTTTCAAGGCTGAATAATATTCCATTATATGTATATAATACATTTTGTTTATTCGTCTGTTCACTGGACATTTGGGTTTCTTCCACTTCTTTGGCTATTGTGAAAAATGCTGCTACAAACATGGGTACACAAACATCTCTTGAAGAACGTGTTTCAATTTTTTTGAATATATAGAACTGGAATTTCTGGCTCGTATGATAATTTTATTTTGAATTTTTAAAAATCATTCTACACTTAAGTTCACCAAAACTTACATTGTATTGAAGATGTCACTTGAAAGAAGATTTATTTATACAAAGTTCAATTTTAATGAGGTAAGCTTCAGGTTCTTTCTACATGCTTCTACAAAAAAGTTTACATAGAGGGCGCCTGGTCAGTCAGGCATCTGCCTTCGGCTCAGGTCATGATCCTGGAGTCCTGGGATCGAGCCCCACATTGGACTCTCTGCTCAGTGGGAAGTCTGGTTCTTCCTCTCCCTCCCCTCCCCCTGCTCATGCTCTCTCTCTCTCTCTCTCTCTGGCTCTATCTCTATCTCAAATAAATAAATAAAATCTTTTAAAAAACCAAAAAAAACCCCAAAGAAGTTTACATACATGTTTATCTTGAAAGAAAATGTTACTTTAAAGAAGGTTTATACATGGTATAATTTCCATGAGTTAAGCACAGAACTATTCTGATATGTTTCTACAAATACTTCCAAAAAATACTTATATCTTAATGCTAGAAGATGTTGTGAAAAGCTTTAAATACAGAGTAGTTTCGATTAGTTAGGCATATGACTATTCCCATATATTTCAACACATACTTTTAAAATGTTTTTATTTAAACTCCAGTTAACATATAGTGTAGTGTTAGTTTCAGGTGTTTAATATAGTGATTCAGCACTTTCATGCAACACCTGGTGCTATCACGACAAGGGCCCTCCTTAATCCCCATCGCCTACTTAATCTACCCCCGTCCACCTCCCCTTGGGCAATCATCAATTTGTTCTCTATAGAGTCTGTTTCTTGGTTTACCTCTTTCTTTTTCCTCTTTGCTCATTTGTTTTTTTTTAAATTCCACATATGAGTGAAATCATATGATATTTGTCTTTCTCTGACCGACTTGTCTAACTTAATACTCTGTAGTTCCATCCATGTCATTGCAAATGGCAAGATTTCATTCTTTTTTATGGCTGAATAATATTCCATTGTATATATGCACCACATCTTCTTTATCCATTCATCAGTCAATGGATACTTGGTCTGCTTCCATAATTTTGCTATTGTAGATAATGCTGCTATAAACCTTGGGGTGGGTTCTTTTTTTCTTGATGACTCAATTTTGCTGGTCTTTCCAGAGGATTAGCTCTTAGTTTCAATAATCTTTTCTATTGTGTTTTTGTTTGCTTGTTTATTAGTCTCTATTTATTTCCACCCTGGTTTTTATTTCTTTTCTTATACTAACATTGGGATTTGTTTCTTTAGGTGTAAGTTTAGGTTATTTGAGACTTTTCCTATTTCTTGATGTAGCCCTGTATTGCTGGAAACTTCCCTCTCAGACTGCTTTGTCAGCATCCCAATGATTTTGGAGCATTGTGTTTTGATTTTTATTTGTCTCCATGTATTTTTTCATTTCCTGTTGATTTCTTCATTGACTCATTAGTTGTTTTGTAGCATGTTCTTTCGTCTCCACATTTTGGTGTTTTGTTTTGTTTTGTTTCTCCAGTTACCTTCTTGTAGTTGATTTCTAGTTTCATACCATTGTGGTCTGAAAAGAAGCTTGATAGGGTTTCATTCTTCTCAACTTTATTGCAGCTTGTTTTGTGGCCTAACATGTGATTTGTCCTGCAGAATGTCCCAGGTGCAGTTGAGAAAGATGTGTAGTCTGCTGGTTTTGGATGAAATATTCCCCTATATATCTATTAAGTTCATCTGGTCTATAATGGGTGCATAGGTATTTACAAGTGTTATATCTTCTTGTTGGATTGACCCCGTTGTCATTATGCAATGGCCTTCTTTGTCTCTTGTTACAGCGTTTTTTTAAAGTCTGTTTTTTTCTGGTGTTAAGTATCGTTACCCCCCACTTTCTTTTCATTTCCACCTAAATGGAATATCTTGTTCCATCCCTTTACTTTCAGGCTGCGTGTGTTTTTAGATATGAAGTGAGTCTCTTGTAGGCAGCATACAGATAGGTTTGTTTTTTTATTCATTTGTCCATCCCTTTTGGTTGGAGCTTTATTTCATTTACATTTTAAGTAATTACTAACAGGTTTTTATTTATTGCCACTTTGCTTATTGTTTTCTGGTTGCTTTCGTAGTTCTTTGTTTTTCTCTGGCTCTTCCTTTGTGACTGACTTTCTTTAATGTTCTTTGACCTTCCTTTCTCTTTATTTTTTGTGCCTCTATCATAGGTGGGTTTTTTTGTTTGTTTGTTTTTAAGATTTTGTTTATTTGAGAGAGAGAGGGGAGGGGAAGAGACAGAGAGAACACAAGCACAAGCACAGGGAGGGACAGAGAGAGAAGTAGACTCCCTACTGAGCAGGGAGCCCAACATGAAGCTTGATCCCAGGACCCTGAGATCGTGACCTGAGCTGAACGCAGATGCTTAACCGATTGAGCCACCCAGGTGCCCCTGTCATAGGTTTTTGGTTTGTGGTTACCATGAGCTTCATATATAATGACTGAGATAGATAGATAGATAGATAGATAGATAGATAGATAGATGATAGATAGATAGATAGATAGATAGATAGATAGATAGATAGATATTATTTTAAGTTGGTGATCATTTAAGTTTGAATGCATTTCTGGGAGCACTACATTTACCCCCCTGACCGTGTTTTATATTTTTGATGTCATATTTTGTATCTTTTTACTTAGTTTATTTCTTAAGTAATTATTGTAGATTTAATTGACTTTACTACTTTTGTCTTTTAATTCTCATACTAACTTTATAAGTGATTGATTCACTGCCCTTTTTATATGTTTGCCTTTACCAGTAAGATTTTTTCTTTCATACGTTTGCTTTTGTATTTCTAGTTATGACGTTTTCTGCTTAAAGAAGTCCCTTATTATTTCTTGTAAGGCCTGTTTAATGATAATAAATTCCTTTAGCTTTTGCTTGTTTGAAATATATCTCCCCTTCAATTCTGAACAATAACCTTGCTGTATAGAGTGTTTCTGGTTGTAGGTTTTTTCTTTTCAGTACTTTGAATATGTCTCACCACTCACTTCTGGTCTGCTAAATTTCTGTGGAAAAATTAGCTGATAATTTTATGGGGATTTCCCTCTGCGTAATTAATTGCTTTCCCTTGCTGTTTTTACGATTCTCTCTTTATCTTTAATTTTTGACACTTCTATTCTGATGCATCTTGGCATATCTTTTTGGCTTCATCTTGTTTGGGACTCTTGCTTCCTGGACTGGGATGTCTGTTTCCTTCTTCAGATTAGGAAAGTTTTCAGCTGTTAGTCTTCAAGTAAGTTTTCTGCCTCTTTTTTTGTCGTTGTTCTTTCTGGAGTACTTATAATATGGATATTAGGATACTTCATGTCTCAGAAGTCCCTTAAACGACCCTCATTTGGCATGCCTGGGTGGCTCAGTAGGTTAAGCATCTGCCGTGAGCTTAGGTCATGATCCCAGAGTCCTGGGATCAAATCCCGTGCTGGGCTCCTTGTTCGGTGGGGAGCCTGATTCTCCCTCTGCCTGCCAGCCCCCCTGCTTGTGCTCTCTCTCTCTCTCTGACAAATAAATAAATAATATATAAAAATATATTTTAAAACACCCTCATTTCTTTTAATTCTCTTTTCTTTCTGCCACCTTGAACCTTCCTCTTCATTGTAGTTTGGATTTGTATTTCCATAATGATCAATTATGCTGACCCTCTTTTCATGTACTTGCTAGCCATTTGTGTATATGCTTTGGAGAAATATCTATTCAAGTCCTTTGCCTATTTTAAATCAGGTTACTTGTTTTTTGTTGTTGCTATTGAGTTGGGAGTTCTTTATTATTCTGGATATTAATCCCTTATGGGATATGTAGTTTATAGATATTTTCTTCCATTATGTAAGTTGCCTTTTCACTCTGTTGATTGTGTATTTTGATGCACAGAAGTTATTAATCTTGATTTAATCCAATTTATCTATTTTTACTTTTGTTACCTGTTCCATTGCTGTCATATCCAAGGTTTCACTGTCAAATTTAATGTGATGAAGATTTCTCCCTATGTTAGTTTTCTCCTAAGAATTTTATTGTTTTATGTCTTACGTTTAGGTCTTTGATCCATTTTAATTTTTGTATGTGGCGTAAGATAAGGGTCTAACTTTATCCTTTTGCATGTGAATATCCAGGTTTCCCAATGTCATTTTTTGAATTGACTGTCCTTTCTCCATTGAATAGTGTTAGCATCTTTGTTGAAAAACTATGTAGCCATAGATGTGAGGGTTTATTTCAGGGCTCTCTCGTGTATTCCATTGGTTTATATATCTGTTTAGGCGGTACCACACTGTTTTGATTACTGTAGCTTCCAAATAAGTTTTGCAACCATGAAGTATGTAAGATGTTTAATTTTCTTCTTATTCATGATTTTCTTTTGGCTATGCAGGGTCCCTTAATACTCCATATCTGTCTTAGATGAATTTTTTTCTATTTCTGCAGAAACTGTTCTTGGGACTCTAATAGCGTTTGCGATAAATCTGTAGATAATTTTGGGAATGTTGACATCTTAACAATATTAGGCCTTCCAATTCATAAACATGAGATGTTGAATTTATTTATGTCTTTGTTTTCTTTCGGCAATATGTTGTAGTTTTCAGTGCACATACCTTTTATCTCTTTAGTTAAGTTTATACTTAAGTGTTCTATTCTCTTCGATGCTGCTGTAAGTAGAATTGTTTTCTTAATTTCTTTTTTAGATTGTTTATAGTCAATATACAGAAATACAATGGCTTTTTGTGTGTAGATTTTGTATCCTGAAATTTTGCTTAATTTATCTATTATTATAATAGTTTGTATGTGTGTGGGGGTTCTACATATAAGATCATGTTATCTGCAAACAGAGATAATTTTACTTCTTCGTTTCCAATTTTGTTGCCTTTTATTTCTTTTCTTGCCTGATTGCTCTGGCTAGGATTTCTAGTGCTCTGTTGAATAGAAGTGGCAAAAGCAGGCATCCTTGTCTTATTCCTGATCTTAGAGGAAAAGCTTTCAGTCTTTCCCTATTGAATATGATATTAGCCTTGGGATTTTCATATATGGCTTTTATACCTTGAGACAGTTTTCTTCTATTTCTAGTTTGTGCTATTTCTAGTTTGTCTAGTATTTTTGTTTAATCCTGAAAGGGTATTGAATTTTGTCAAATGATTGTCCTATATTGTTGAGATGATTATGTGTTTTTCCTCCTTCATTCTGTTAATATGGTGTATCACATTAATTTTTATATGTTGAACCATCCTTGCATAAATAAATCCCACCTGGCCAAGATTATTGGATTTTTTTTTAAAAACCTATTTCTTGAAGCCAATTTTAATGATTTATGTTTTTTTTCTAGGAAATGATCCATTTTGTTTAGATTTCCAAATTTATTGAGATGTCATTATACATATTTTTATAACTTTAATATCTATAATTTCTTTTTGTTTTTGTAATTATAATCAGTGATCTAAATTATTAACAAGTAGTCAAATAGTTGTTTACTTAAAAAACAAAAATTTGAATTTAATCGTGAAGTATACTACATAAAATTAATTTCTGTTTTTTTCTCTTTTTCAATTTTTAAGGCTTCTTTGCTATTATTTTTATGATTTCTTCTTAGGTAGTTCATTTTTAAGTACCTTTTTTTTATACCTGAAACTAAAATACTTTTAATGTGGAAATTTTCACATACATGGAAGTGGAGATGATGCTACAAAAAAACAAAACAAAACAAACAAACAAACAAAAAACAAAACCAAAAAAACAAACCAAAAAACCAAAAACCAATCCCTGGACATCAGTCACCTAGTTTCAACAGACATCAAGTTTCTGTTGGATGTGTTTCATCTTCTTTCCTCTACATTCAAACTTTTTCTTTCTGGAATATTTTAAAGCAAATCCCAGATGTCATATTTTTCACTTGAATACTTTAGTTTGTATTTCTAGCAGATAAGGACTTTTTTTTTTTTTTGCTGTTTTTTTTTTTAAATTAAACCCCAAGTTTCATTTATTTATCTTCCCTGTTTTATAATATATGAACTTAAGTCACACACTTTTCTTTGTGTACTTTTATGGCACATCCCATAGATACTAACCTATATATTCTTATTGTCATTCATTTCTAAATAATTTTTAAAATTTCATTTTGATTTTCTCTTTAATCTAGAGGTCTGTTTTAAAAACCCCATGTAGATAGAATATTGTTGATATCTTCCTACTGCTACTTTCTAATTGTGGTCAGTGGCTACACCCTCTCACTTTTGCTTTGTAGAATTTGTTGACATTTTCATTGGCAGATTTTAAGAATAACAATAGCATATACCTCTTGAGTATTTACAATGTGTCCCATGCTAAGTATTTTCCATATGTTAACTCATTTAATTCTCATACTAACTCTGTGAAGTAGGGTATATTTTTCCTTGGAAAGAGTGTATATTCAATATTTATTGACTTTTAAGTTCTTTTTTTTATAAAGTCAAGCTTCTTTGTTGTTGAAATATTCTCTGCCCTTCCTTTTCCTTGTTTACTAAGACGTGGGTATTTTAATGCTTCCCATTGTGACAATGAATTTATCTTTCTTTATTCTACCAGTTTTGTTTTTTATTCTCCTTTGAAGTCTGTATTTTTGCCTGTATTTTCATGTTTTTCTTCATGTATTTGAATGTATTTGTTTCAGCTCTGTTTTGTGCGGCATCGCTATGACTATATCTGAGTTGTTCTTTTCTTCCCACTGTTCCTTTTTTCCTGACCTCCTTCACCTTTCTTTTCTTTTACATTTGACTAGTATGTCTTTTCTTATCCTTTTTTTCCTTCAAAATTTCTTGTTGTCTGTTATGGCTCTACCCCTCTTAAGAAGAATTTGACAGACTTTTTTTTCCTTTATCAACCTGAAACTCTTTATCTTTTAGTAGAAAGATTTAACTCGTTGGCATTTATTATAATTAGTGGCATGCTTGAATTTATTTTTCCCTTTTACTCTTCCTCTTTTGTAATTGTTTTCTTAAACTTTATTTGTTCTATTTTTCGTTTCTAATTGTTTGTAAGTAAAACAGCCTATTTCTAATCTTCTGGTGCTTTCCATTATATTAAAAAAAACATTTAAGCCTAGTGTACTTTCTACCTCTAATTTTTAATAGATGTAGGTAAATTATTGTCTCTTCTTTCAAGTTTCCTTAGGTTTCCTACTCTTTGGCCACTTCACTATTTCCATTAAGTGCATCTTTACTAGGGATGAATAATGAACAGACTGCTGTATTTCCTTCACAAAAGCTAATTCCTCCCGTGAGTGAACGTGTCTTTGGATTTACAGTCTACTGACATTTCAAGTATCTTATTTGGAATTTCAGAGTGAATATTCTGACTTGGGTAGACCTATGTTGATATTTTTAATATAGTCAGTGGGTCTTAAGCCAGCAAATGGTTATCCTTCTGAATTTACGTGTGTGTGTGTGTGTGTGTGTGTGTGTATTTTTATTTTTAAATTTTTTTAGGGATCATCTTTGTTAGAATATGTGAAGAGGATCAGGGGTCTCAGTATTGATGATATTTGCCCCATGTTCTAGAAAAATGCTTGATGGACAAAGAGATTGAATCAAATGGCTAAGAGGGAATTTTGGGATCGTATCAGCATTTTAGTTATATTGTTTTCCTGTCTTTACATAGTGATTGATTATTGAGAGTTGACCTTTTTGGAGATAAGGAAGAGGAATGAGGTCTTTATAATGGTACTTCTACTTAGTATTTCATATGTGCGTTCACTACATATTTATTGAGCACCTGTGATGTCCTGGGCGATTCCAGGGGATGAAGGTTTCCTCACTTTCCCTGTCGTCAAGGAGTTCAGCCTGGTGGCAGAGACAGTCCAGTATAAGAAGGGCCATGGGAGAGGTGTGCAAAGAGTGCTATGGAAGCCTTAAGTGGAAGGCCTCTAACTTGGCCAGATAGAGTCAGGAAATGTTTCTCAGACAAGGCAATTTTGGATTGAGAATTGCAAGATGGTTAGGATTGGTCAAGCCAAGAAGTGGCAACACGATTCTAGGCATGTTTAACTGCATGTTTGAAGCCAAGAAGTGAGCAAGAGCAGGATTCCATGGATGGCAAGTGGCTGAAATTAGGAAGTAGGTGGAGGGGTGTGTGTGGAAAATGAGGATGGAGAGGGAGGCAGGACCCAGATGTGAAAGAAAATAAGGAACTATAACACCCAGGGTTATTAATTTAGGCTCAACAGGGAGACTTCAGGGAGTCCACACCCCCCTTTGACATCGTATGACAAATTGCATTCACAAAAGGTCAGAACCATTGCTTTAAAGGTACCTAAGAAGGAGAACTAGGAATGACACAATCATATTAACCTGTTAGAATGATCTTGGCTGCTCTGAAGATGTGTTACAGGGGTCAGCACTGTGGCTGGGAGACCCTTAGGGCAGTCTGGCTTAGTCCAGGCAGGAGGAAATGAGAGTTGGAACTAAGATTAGACAGCAGAGGTGGAGGGGAGAGGCAGACAAGATAAGACCTGGGGTCTGATATGTATGGAGGAGAGAAGGTGGCATGCAGGAGGACCCTAAAGTTTCCACCTTGAACTCCAGGGTGTATGGGTTGTGGTGACCTTCCCTGAGATTTGTATGACACTGTGGAGTTTATGCAGTATCTTTATCTAATGTCTTTAAAGTCCTTGCTTCTGTAGTGTCTTATTCTCTGCATATTGCGAATGTGCAAACCATGTCATGAAGACCTTAAATGGTCTTTCCAAAGTCACTCAAAACCATGTTTTCTGACATTACGTCTAGTGTTCTATCTACCATACCATGGCCACGCCATGTCAAGGCAGCATTGGGAGCAAAATAAAAAGGACTCATTGCAACTATTACTAATGGTCTGTCTATGATTCAATGATTTTTTATGGAAGTAATTTCAAATTTGCAAATATTGCAAAAACAAAAATAATACAAAGAATACCCAAACACCCATCATTGGATTCACCTATTTTTAACATTTTGCCCCATTTGCTTTATCATTTGTTCTCTCAGTATTTTTTACAAGCCATTTGAAAGTAAGTGACATACATTATGGCTCTTTATCCCTAAACACCTCAGTGTATATTTCCTAAGAATGAAGATAACCTCTTTCAAAATTATAGTTGAGTGATAAGCTTCATAAATTTACAGTGATACGATATTTTAGCTAGTATACCTTCCATATTTCAGTTTTACCCATTGACACAATAATGGTGTATTTTCTCTGCAGTACAGGGTCCAGTCTAGGGGCAGGCTTTGCATTTAGTTGTCATGATTCTTTAGCCTCCTTTAATCTGAACATTTCCAGTCTTTGTCTTTTATGGCTTTGATAATTTTGAATAATATTCTCCTCTCATTCTCAACTTAAAAAAAAAAAAATAGAACGTTTTACATCTTGTACTCATCTGATGTTTTCTCCTAAGGATTATATTGAGGTTAGGCATTCACGGCTGGAATACCACAGAGGTGATGTGTCCTTCTTAGTGTAGATGGTCTGGAAGGTCGTGATAGTCTCCTGTCCCTCAATGGTGATGTCACCTTTGGTTACCGGTCAAGGTACTCTCCAATTTGTATACCACCTAATCACTGGTTGGGTTTTTTTCTCCTTTCCTTGCAACTAAGAAGCCATTTGTGGAAAGGCACTTTATGACAGTGCAAGTATTCTGTTCCTCATCACACTTCCCCCCTAGATTTAGCATCCATAGATGGTTCTTGCCTGCTCCAAATGACTGCTTTCCAATGCTGGTACTGTCTCCATATTTACCAGTCAGCCCTCAGCCTTCTACTTCTTCACTTATTTATCTATTTGTTATTGGTTTTATGGACTAACACATTCCTCATTGTCGGTGATGTATAATTCATTGCTATACTGAATTATCTTGATGCCCAAACTGTCCCTAATGTGATCAGTGGGAGCCCCTTCCATCTGGAGCCCTGTGACACACTCCCATCATTTCTTTTGAGCACTTCATTACTTTGTGGTATGACAAGTTGTCCTGGCTTACATCACGCCAACCCTTTAATCAGCCATTTCTCTAAGGAACTCTGGTTCCTTTAATGAAGAATGGTATTGGAGACTAAGACCCGGGTGCTCATTGCCACTGGATGTCCTTAATCCTTGGCCTTTTCAGCAGAAAGAGCTGAGAGTATTTGCCTATGAGACATACATACTCGTGTATACGCACATATATACACACATGTGCACACATACATATCAGCACAGAAACAAGCTTACACCCCAACATGTATATGTGTTAGAAATCATGAGCCCATACTGATTCCTTCAATTCCAGTTTGCCAGCTAGGTTCTTTCTCATCTTTCCCCCTTCCGTCTCTGCATGTCCCTTCTTCCACAGTGAGAACTTTGGCTTCCAGTGTCAACACATTCAACCACTTGTTCAACCCTGTATTACATCTAAAGCACTGTCAGAATTGCTTTGCTGATACTAGCGTAGTTGAAACAAAATACTGAAAAGGAGTTCCGGACTCGTTTGCAATTCTTCAGTCCATTCTTCCTGGACTCAGGGTATTTGTTTAAATACTGTGCTCTTGAGTTCCTTGGATTTAGTTTTCTTTCTTTCTCTTCCTTTTTTTCCCTCCTTACTACCTTTCTTTCCTTCTTCTTCAGTGAGGGTTGAACTACAATTGGATTGATCTGTTTTAGTTTGCCATCAGTTATAGATCTTTATCCCCCTTCCTACCCTTCTCTACTCTGATTTAATCTTTGTTTTTGAATATGTAGAATGTCAGCATACTTTTTTTTTAACTCTCGTGGGTTTTAATTTTTTAAATATTTGCTAATTGTTTAAAAATATTTCTTAATACAGGACATATATCTATATAGATATAAACATGTAGTTATTTTGTTTTGCATGTCTTTTTTTATATTTTTAAAATTGTCTTCCGTGTACTTTCTAAAGTCAAAACTGTAATACGTGTTCTTAGAGAATGCCATTCTCTCCCAAATCTTCTGTCACTTACATCCTTGCAGGTAACTGCCTTTGGCTTATCCTTCCTGTCCTTCTTCCTGCAATGATAAGTCAATGTGTTTAGCTTTTCCCTTTTTAAAAAAAAACACAGAAAACTATATACAGTTGACCCTTGAACAACATTGGTTTGAACTGCACTGGTCCATTTGCGTGCGGATTTTTTACAGTACGCGCTGTAAATGTATTTTTTCTTCCTTATCATTCTCTTTTTTCCCCCCCAAGATTTTATCTATTTCTTTGACAGAGAGAGTGAGAGAGAAGGAGAACACAAGCAAGGGGAGCAGCAGGCAGAGGGAGAGGGAGAGGCAGGCTCCCCACTCAGCAGGGAACCCGATGTGGGGCTCGATCCAGGACCCTGGGATCATGACCTGAGCTGAAGGCAGACGCTTAACTGACTGAGCCACCCAGGTGCCCCTTCATTATCGTTCTCTTAATGACATTTTCTTTTCTCTAGCCTCCTTTACCATAAGAACACAGTATATAATACATATAACATGCAAATTATGTGCTAATCAAGTGGTTAATATCAGTGGCAGGCTTCCGGGCAACAGCAGCCTATTGTAATGCTTTTGGAGAGTCAAAAGTTATATGCAGATTTTCAGCTGCAGGGGAGGGTGTTTGGTGCCCCAACCATGGTGCTATTCAAGGGTCAACAGTATATTCTTGCACTTTTCTTTTTTCACCTACCACTATCTCCTGCAAAGCCCTCCCCATCAATTCTTAGAGATCTTTCTTTATTAGAGTAGGCAAATGTTTTTTTGAATAAGTTTTGAGTAATAGCTTGACTTTGGATCATGGACTTCATTTACATAATTTTAGGCTACAGATAATAGCAAAACAAAATAATTTTCGCTAAGAATTTAGGTATGGCACAATACCAGACTCCTGGAAAGCGCCTCCTGCCCCCCTCCCCCAGCCACCTTCTTCTCAGAACCTCTTCTAGCTCACTCTTCCCCAACCTGACATCTGATCATGTTGCTTCCCTACTGCTCACCTCCTGTTTTCTGCAGGATCAAGTCTAGCCTCCTGGGCTGTGACATGCCGGCAGGCCTGCCTACTGCCCCTTTCCTCTTCACTTCATATTTTCCGGACGTTCCTTTGTTCCCCAAATCTACCTCACCATTCATGTCACTTTAAATGCCTCTTCACCAGGAAGGCCCTCCTTGACTCATTATTCAATTTACTCCCCCCCAACCCCATGCTCATGCACTCCCAACATACCCTGTGTTTCCTACTTTATATTTATCATGATGAAAATTGTGTGTTTGACTACTGCACATGCCACAAAGGTACAAATTGTGCGTCTTCCTCGGCGATTCATTCCCTCATATCTAGCATATTTGACCTATGTTCTGTATTCATTGAATGCTGTGGAATTAAACTTCAAGACCGAATGTGCTCCAGGCTTTCTGAATGAATGAATGAATGAATGAGTGAAATGGTGCCAAGCACTCATTTAGGGTGATAAGGTATATGATGTTATACTTCATTAATCAACAAATAATAATTTGTTGTTACTCCCTGTGGCACTGTTGGAAGGGAAGCCTATGGGTACTATGGCAGGAATTGTCATAACGTGTGGATATCATTATGGTGCCTAGAACCTCATGATGACCTTCCCATGGAAGTCTAATCTTGAGGTCAGATGTTGGACATACCAGTTTGCTAAGACTGCATTTCCATTTCCTGCCCCCTTCTGTCCTAGGGCTCTGCCATTACCTAGTGCTGGCGAGGGTTTTCTCCACACATTCCAAATGAGAAGGCTATGAAGACAAAGGATAGCTAGTCCTTTCTATTCTGTTGTGCCTCCAGTTTCTGTAAAGAGTTTGCTCTCTCTTCCTCCCTCACACTGCTATGGGTGAAAATATGTCACGAAACTCACAGATTTAGTACTTCTGAAGATCAGCAAATTGCAACATCTAAAAAGGTTGTTTTCCTCCTCCCTGCCTCCTCTTTTGTGCCTTTTCCTCCCTTTCAGTGATCTTGGGTGATCACATGTTTCTGGTCACAGAAGAAGACGGACTGGCTCATTCCAAGTTCTTAGCAGCTCTAAGCACGCATCAGTCTGTGGGATCTTATTTTTGGTAGGAGTGTTTTGAACTGTAAGGAGGGTTTTCAGGCAGCCCTAGGGTCACACTCCATGGATAATGACACACACTTGGGGCAACCTTGCTTAGGCACCCTGTCCAGCCCTAGCACCAGTCATCTGTGTGATAAGAGGGCTCTCATCTCAGCCTTTGGTCACTGAATGTCTCTCCCTGAAGCCTGAGGAGCAAACTAATTGGCCAGGCTATCTAAAGTGCCACAGACATTCAGCTTTGGAGAGTGTCTTGGTCTGTTTGGACGGCTATCGCAAAACACCACACACTGGGTAGCTCGCACACAACAGAAATGTGTTTTTCACCGTTCTGGAGACTGGAAGTCTGAGATCAGGCTGCCAGCAGGGTCAGGTTCGGTGAAGGCTCTCTTTTGGGTAGCAGATGGCCATCTTCTTGCTGTCTGCTCACATGGTGCCAAGAGCAGAAGAACTCTCTGGCGTCTCTTTTACAAGGACTCTAATGCCACTCATGAGGGCTCCACCATCCTGGCCCAGTTACCTGCCAAAGGCAACCTCCGAACACTGTCCTAACACCATCACATTAGGCGTTAGGTTTCAACATATGAATTTTGCAGGGGACAAAGTCTGTAGCAGAGGGGTGAACAGGATTTGAACACCCCCTTTATGGAACTTGGCGACGCGGCTCAGGAAAACAATTACAGGGGAGAGAATTCTCATAATCAGTATGATTAGATACTGATCCCCAGCATCGGCACATAGGTGCTGTAACTCCCTCTGGGTGGGGAAGCCACGTCTTTAAGCTAATGCTACATCACCTCCATTTTGTAACTTGCTCTGCTTGGAAGGGATTGCTTGTGCTGCTCTCCGCTGGCCTGGAAGGGAGGGAAGGGCTCAGTGCTCTACATAGTTTCTCATTACCGCATCCTCTGTAAATAGACTGACTTGTCCGGACGATGGGTAAAGCATCTCGGAGGGAGGAGTGAGACTAGCATGGCAGCTGCGCACGCTGGCCTGCCCACCCCTGCTTTTGTTACTGGTAAGTGACAAAAGTGAGGAAAAATGAGAGAAGGTGCTGGAGAGAGAGACTTGCTAGATTGTCCCCTGAGGCCAGTGACAGTGGCTCTTCCGTGCCGACAAGGTGGGATGTAGGTTCAATAAGGGAATGGTTGGTGGCGTAACATGGAGGGAATGGCCCCACATGGAAAGAGTTAGTTTGGAAAGGGAGAGAGTTAGGAAAAAGCATGTTGTCAGGATAAAAGTTGGAGCTTTGAAATTAGACCTGGGTCCAAATTCTGCCTTGACTAATTAGCTGTAAAATGGGGCAGTGAAATGGGTATATAATTATAATACCTGACTCATGGGGTTCTGTGTGTATCTTCTCTCTTCCCTGATACATAAGATGCTTAATAAGTATTGTTTCTTCAGCCAACTCCCCTTTTCTAAGCCAAAGCTCTGGTGTGGAAAGTTTGGAATCTTTATCTTGCTCTGTATCATTGAGGAAGCAATGCATGGGGTCACAAAGACCCAGAAGGAGGAGCTCAGAAATGGCCTTCTCCCTCCATCATTCTCCAGCTGTGACTTTGCGGGGGAGCACGTGTCTTCCAGAACCTTTTGTTTCCTTAAATGCAAACTGAGGGGTTTGGATAGCTGAGTATCTCCAGTTCTGAAATGTAATGGAGTCCTTTATAATTTCAGGGGGCTGTGGCCATCCGCCTCCATGCCCCCTTTCTGGGAAGATGATTGACCATCCAGAGAAGAGGGTGAGGCTCCGTGATCAAGGCTACAAGTTTGTTCTCTGGAAATCAGAATCTGTATTACGTTAGCAAAACACTTTCATCCCATTTCAGACCATCACACACTGCTATAAATAGACTACATAAGTATATATGAATGTTTTAAGTATGCTTTTGTCACAGAAGCTGTGACATGAAATGAACAAAGAAACCAAAATGGACACAGATTTATTCTCAGAGTTCCCACACACATCTGGAGGGAATGTGTGTAAGATTTACAGTTATACAAGGCGAAGATGTCTGGAAAAAATAGAGCTTCCTTTAAAAGAAATGGTGGGCTTGTGACCCAGAGACCATGAGTTTGTGAGCGTGAGATTAGAGGTCTTAGTCATTTTTCTGCATCAGAAGGAAGCTCACTTCTTCTGAATAGGCCAAGAATACTGCCTTGGCCAAAAATAAAACTAGTCTCAAATTCATTCTAGACATCAGTGTAACAAACACATTAAAATACTGAGAACTTGTTGGAGGCCCCGTTGGGCTGATTCATCAGCCCAGCCAGAATTAACGGGATGCAGCCACAACATATCTTTGTTGTGATGGGAGGAATGGGTACTTGCTCTCCCTCTTCGGCTAGCAGCGTAAGTGGGGGCCTCTTCTGGGGCAGGGATAGGTTTCTGCGTTCTCTGCATGCAGGCATCCAGCGTTGTGGCCTTCTCATCAAGGAACAGCAGAAAGTTCTTTGTCAACAGTCTTCCAGAACCCCAGGGTCTCTACCCAGGCACGGGGAAGCCAAGGTACGGGGGAGCCAAGTGCTCGAAGGCTGATTCTGGCTCAGCTACTCTGTCACTCCATCTTCCTGGTCAATGCTTTTGTCCTCTTAGCATCTTCCTTCTGTAAAAACCAAATCAGCTTTTCTGGCATTGATGCCTCAGGGACCTACTGGTGCAAAAAAGGCTCAGGAGATGAACGTGCTTCTTCATTCATTAAATAGAACCTCACTCACGTGAAATAAGCAGCTGATAAAACATGTATAAGGCTAGTTTCATATAGAGAGATCATTTACCTCATTGTATTGCGTTTGAGGTTCTTTTTTAAAATTAAAAAGAAAATTTCCCCAGCGATACTGAGGTGTAATTGACAAACTTGTGTACGTGTAAGGTGCACAACTTGATGTCTTGATACACATATACATTGTGAAGTTTCACCACAAGCTCATTAACGTATGTATTTCCTCACATATTTACCTGCGTGTGTTTGTGTGTGTGTGTGTGTGCGTGTGTAGTGAGAACACTTCAGATCTACTCTCTTAGCAGATTTCAAGTACACAAGACAGCGCTGTTAACCATGGTCACATTGCTCTAGGTTAGAACTCCAGAACTTACTTATTTTGCATAACTGCAGCTTTGTATCCCGTGACCAGAATCTCCCCATGTCCTTCTTGCCCCAGCCCCAGGCAGCCATCATGCTACCATCTGCTTCTACGAGTGTGAGCGTTTTATTTATTTTTTTTTTAAAGATTTTATTTATTTATGTGACAGAGAGACAGCCAGCGAGAGAGGGAACACAAGCAGGGGGAGTGGGAGAGGAAGAAGCAGGCTCATAGCAGAGGAGCCCGATGTGGGGCTCGATCCCGGAACGCCGGGATCACGCCCTGAGCCGAAGGCAGACGCTTTAACGACTGCGCTACCCAGGCGCCCCGAGTGTGAGCGTTTTAAATTCCGTATGTAAGTGAGGTCATGTAGTATTCTCTGGGTTATTTCCCTTGGTATAATGTCCTCCAGATTCACCCGTGTGGTTGCAAATAGCAGAATTTTCTTTTTGAAGGCTGAATAACATACGTCATAGAGACGCACTGTACTCTCATCCATTCCTCCATTACTGGGCGTTTAGGTCGTTTCCGTATCTGGCCAGTGTGAATAATGCTACAGCGAACATAGGCGTGCAGGTCTCTCTGAGGAACTGATTTCATTGTCTTTGGACACATATGCAGGAGTGGAAGCACTGGATCTTTTAAGGTAGCTCTATTTATCGCTTTTTGAGGACCCTCCATGCCGTTCTCCACAGCGGCTGCACCAGCTTGCATTCCCACCAGCAGTGCGTGCGGGCCCCCTCTTCTCCACTCGCTTACGCTTATTTCTGGCCTTTTTGATACGAGCCATTCTGAGACAGGCACGAGGTGGTTTCTTATTGTCGTTTTGATTTGCGTTTCCGTGACGATGAGTGATGTTGAGCACCTTTTCTTCTGCCTTTCGGCCATCCGTATGTCTTCTTTTGAGAAATGTCTATATATGTCCTTTGACCATTAAAAAGATTTATTCTTCTATTGAGTAGTATGGGTTCCTTATATAGTTTGGGGATGAGCCCCTTAGCAGGGGTGTCTGCTGCGGTGGAAGGGCTGCCGGGGTCCTTGGTGTGCAGGCTTTTGGAGTCTCCTACTCTCCTTTTCCTCCTCCGGGCGACACTGTGCCCAGGGGCTGCCTCGCTGCTGAGCGCTGCCAGGAGGAGGAACAGAGGGGCCAGGAAAACACACCACTGCAGCTGACCCTTGAACTGCACGGGCCCACAGATATGCGGATGTATTTATTTATTTTTAATAAATACTGTACTGTAAATGTATTTTCTCTTCTTCATGATCTTCTTAACACTTTTTTTTCTAGCTTACTTTATGGTAAGAATACAGCATATAATATACCATATACATAAATATACCAAACAAGTGTTAATCGAGTGTTTATATTATCAACAGTAGCTATTAACAGTTAAGTTTTGGGAGAGTCAGTAGTTCCTCATGGATTTTTGACTGCTCAGAAGGTTTACTCAGGAGCCCTCCCCACCCCCGAGCCGTTTGCCTGCCAGAGTGGTTGTTCACTCATTGTCTTTCTGGAAGTATGAGGGCTGAGACCTCAGACCTCCTACTCAGATGATATGATCTTACGTACAGGGGAAACTCTGAGTGGGTCTTCGCTTCAGAAAATTCACTTCCAGGTTGGCAGAAAACTCTTTTTTTTTTTAATTAAAAATTCTTTTCACTTGTGCTTTTGGTGTTTATGCCACGAGGATTTCTTTGTGCTTTGTTGCATAATTTCAGTGGCTCACGGAATGTCATTCGAACTCTAGATCCAAATATTTGCAGCCCTGGGAATCTGGCTGTAATGGACTTTTCTGTCTTTGATCTTCTGTTACTCCACACGCTTCCGCCAGTGTGTTGGTGTGCCTGCTGTCCCCTGCAGCCGAGCCCCATGTGTGCAGTCTTGGCAAGAGTGTGGAGGTCGTCACCGGGAAAAGAACGGTGGAGTCTGACCACAGACGAATCCACCACCTTGCTTGAACAAAGCAGAAGTTCTCTGCCTTCCTCACAACTCAGAGCAAACGGTGTCTCTGCGAGGAAGCAGCAAGACCAGCCCTGAAGATAGCTTCAGGGAATTGCTTAAGGAATGGTTTCACCATGTAAGAAAAAAAAGTTTTTAGTCTCTGGGAGAAAAAAATCGATAACATCGATAAACATCGATAAAAAAAATCGTGTCTCTGACAACCGCGGTTACCAAATTTCAGTTAAAAATTTTGGGGTAGCACACATTTGGGTGGACTAGGTCTTTGGGAGACAAGCCAAGTACTTCTAGGTACATCGTAGGTGCACAATTAAGTATTTGTTGAATGATTTTCTGATTGGGGAGCCAAAAATAATGTCTGAGAAGAGACTGGTTTTCTAATTTCTTATTAGTGTTTTAAGAGGAAGCACAAGAGTGTGCCTTCAAGCAGAGTATTAGAATTGTTTTCATGCCAGGCTATCTTTAGGGTTCACTGGACTGACCAAGGCAGGGGGTGAAAAAAATGCTCCTCGTGTCTTCCCGAATCCCCTCCTTGTATTGAGAATTAGGAGAAGCTGGTGTTGGGGAAGTATAATTGTAAAACCCCAAATCTCTCAATCCAGAAAACGTCTCCACAAGATTGGTGGGGAAAGAAGACAGTTTCGCTACGGACCAGGCATTCAATCAGATTGTAGCGTGCCTCACAGGTAATCCGCCAAGTGATTGCGGAGACTGAGGCCCCTTATGCAGAGAAGCAGATACAACCTCTCGTAAACACACGTTCTCAAGATACACAAGAGGAAGCGACAGCATCTTCTGCCGCACAGAGTTCACGGTAAGTGGGGAGACCACCTGTGCTTTTACCCAGAGGAAGAATGGACCCCTCATATGTTTAGGACAGGAGGTTGTTTGCAAATGGAAGCAAGGTGCCCCAAAACGTTAGGCTCTTGCCCTCCCAAGGGCACGGGATACAAGGGAGCTATCTCCCTTGATGTTTGCATCTCAGAAGGATGGCTCCCCTGTCAGCGAGTAAACGTTCGTGAATTGCGAGACCCGCGAAAGCTTACCTACCTGTTACACAGCTTTACATACATTTGACAAGGACAGAGAAAGGTTCTGAAAGAAAAGGGAGAGGATGGGGGAGATGTCTCTCCCCTTCAACAGGGAGAATTCAGCTGCTGCTGCTGCTGCTTTTTTTTTTTAAATTACTATGTTCAGTTAGCCAACATACAGTACATCGTTCTCATTAATTTGCATCGGTCCTCACCCTGGCCGGGCCGGGGTTATTGCAGACCGGATGGGGTCCACGTTATCCAAAATCCCTCTGCAGGTGGCGGGATGGGAGACGAGCTGAGGGGGCGCCACCCGCAAGCCATTCTGAGCTTGGAGACCACCCAATAACCAGGAGACAGGCAATTAAAAAAGACTTCCCTCACTTCAGCTAAAGTTGCTAGATTCTTTTTTTCCGGTCACTTCACACTCTCAAGGCAAAGGTGGCTGGCAAGAGCCTCTCAGATAAAGTCACCGAGGCTGGCTCTGCGCTCCTTAGTGGGGACAATCAATAATTATTTCTCTTGTTGCCAGTTTGATTTATAAGACACACTAGCCACATCTCGAATCTACCTAAACATCTATCTAAAGTTATAGATATATCTGTCTTTCTGTCCTCCTGTCTATCCATCTTCATGCAAGCGTATCTTGTTTGTGCTTTGCTTTATTGCGTATCGCAGATATGCATTTTTTTTTTAAAACAGATTGAAGATTGGCGGCGGCCTTGTATCCACAGTGCTATTTTCTAAGAGCCGTTCCTCCCTTTGTGTCTCTGTGTCACATTTTGGTAATTCTTGCAATATTGCAGAATTTTCACTATCATTTGTTACGGTGATCTGTGATGAAACAATAGCAACGAACTGCACCCATGCGAGACGGCAAACTTCATCAATATGGCTGGTATAGGTTTTCTTGCTCCACTGGCCATTCCCGCATGTCTCTCTCCGTCCCCTCTGGTCTTCCTATTCCATGAGACACAATAATGTTGAATTTAGTCCAGTTAAGAACTCTACAGTGGCCTCTAAGTTTTCCAGTGAAATGAAGTCACACGTCTCTCAAATCAAAAGCTAGATACGAGTAAACGTGTGTGGAAGGCATGTTGAAAGCCAAGACAGGCTGCAAGCTGGGCCTGTTGCATCAAACGGTGGGCCAAATTGTGAGTGCAAAGGAAAATTCTTTTTTTTTTTTTTTAAGATTTTATTTATTTATTTGACAGAGATAGAGACAGCCAGCGAGAGAGGGAACACAAGCAGGGGGAGTGGGAGAGGAAGAAGCAGGCTCATAGCGGAGGAGCCTGATGTGGGGCTCAATCCCAGAATGCCGGGATCACGCCCTGGGCCGAAGGCAGTCGCTTAACCGCTGTGCCACCCAGGCGCCCCAGGAATGCATTTCTTTTCAACAAGTGTGTTCATAGCAGGGAGGACAACAGCCCTTTAGGACTATATGGAAGCAGTTCTGGCACCAAGAGGAAAGCTAAACTAATTGTAATTCCAAAGCCTTCACAATGCTAAGACTGTGATCTTTTCTGGCCACTCCTTGACCAAACTCTGTTCAGGCTTCCCTGAATTCTTTTTCGACGCATAACTTTTGGGCTTCTGTGTTTGTCTGCATTGTCCAATTTTAGCACAAATCCTGGCAAGTCAGTTTAATCAGAACTCCCATTCTGGATATCTGATTGAGTTCCTGACTTTTCACCATCCCCAGGTAATGTCTGATCACCTGTCCTGCCTTCAGCAAGAATCCTATTAGGTTGGTTTCATCAGAATCCCTCTTACACCCTCTTACTTCCTTCCTTCACTGACCTACTGTCTATAAACTCCCATTTTGTCATGCTGTATTTGGAGTCTAGTCCAATCTCTCTCTCCCCCTGAGAGAGTCCCTGCACGTATTGTGATGGCCCCCCTTGAATAAAGTCTTCCTTACTAAGGAAGGCAGGTGAGGGAAAAAGCAGGCAAGAGAAATGAGGTAATAGGAGAAAAATGCAAGGAAGAGTGGGAACCACGTCAGGGAATTCATATGGACAAAAAGTTGAGTGGTGTGGGACATTCTGTCATAGGAGAAGTGGTGTGAGGGTCTGGCAGGAACGAGATGCCCCGGTTTGCATGTATGGTGGCTGGGGTGGGCAGGGACGCACAGAGCTCCCTGCAATCTTCTCCTGGTGAACTGCTGGTTTCTTTGGATGGTGTGTGTTTCCTGTGGTTGCTAGAATAAGTTACCACAAGCTGATGACCTAAAAACAACAGAAATCCATTTCCTCATAGTTTTAGAGGCCGAGAGTAGAGGCCAAGAGTTCAAACTCAAGGTATTGGTGGGACGATGCTCCCTCTGAAGGCTCTGTGGGACAGTCCTTCTTGGTCCCTTCCACCTTCTGGTGGCTCCTGGTGTTCCTTGGCTTGCAGTCACCATACTCCAGTCTCTGTCTCCCTCTTCACACAGACTTCTCTTCTCTGTATGTCTCTCATAAGGACAAGTGACGTTGGATTTAGTGCCCATCTGTACAACCCACGGTTCCAGGTGGATCTGTGTTTTGAGGGGCCACCATTCAAACACGGTTCTGCGCATTCGTGTATTTACTCACTTGTCCAATGACTCCGTTTGAGCACTCCTACACTGCTGACTCCTGAACAATTCAGGTTTGAACTGTGTGTGTCCACTCATATATGGACTTTCACAGTATGGGACTGTAAATGTATTTTCCCTTCCTTATAATTTTCTTAACATGTTCTGTACTCTAGCGCGCTCTCTGTAAGAGTACAGTATATAATACATACAACATACAAAATACGTGGTCATCGACTGCTCACGTTATGGGTAAGGCTTCTGGTCAGTAGTAGGCTATTAGTAGTTAATTTTTGAGGGAGTCAAAAGTTATATGTGGATTTTCAACGATGCAAGGGTCAGTGTCCCTAACTCCTATATTGTTTAAGGGCCACTGTACAAAGGAACTGTGGGAAGCATAAAGACAAACTGGACTGAGATCCTACCCTTAGGGATTTACAGCCTAGAAAGGGAGGCAAACTACACACTTTCACAGCTTGATCGGGTGCCATGGGAGAACAGAGAAATACAATCTGGTGGGAGCTTAGAGAGGCGGGAGATACACCAGCTCATGGGATACCCCAGGACTGGGATACTTCATGGCAGACGTGTCAGCTGAACTGGATCTTGAGAGACAGAAAGATGTTGAATGTGTGGAAATGGGCGTTCCAGGCAGAAAAACTAGTATCAGGGAGTCCCAGAGGTGGGAAATGGTGGGAGTTTATAGGCAGTTGCTAAGAAAGTCAGATTGACTAGAGCACAGGTGAGTGAAAGGTGGAAATGGGAAGGCAGGTAGAGAGGGTGGGCACAGAATGGGTGGTCCTGCATGAGTTTTAGCCAGGAAAGATTACACAGAGTTTTGAACATGAGTGTAATGGGATTAAAAACTGATATGTGGAGATAATATTTTTATGTTCCATAAATAATAAAGATTATTTCAGGTTAAAGACACTTGGGATTCAACAGATGCAGAAAGAGGCCTTCTTGGAGTTTTCCTTATCTAACTGAAAGCAGAAATTTCAGAGAAATGGGAACTGCCAAAAATTTCTTCTTCAGGGTGGGTCTATTTGTAGGAGTGAGACCAAGCGTAAACCTACTTACCATAAATCTCCTCTCTGGGGGAATGTTATGACCCTGAGGAAGATGGAAAGACCACTCATACCTCTACAGACAAACACTATCACAAACTTTCTTATCTTCTATTTATTCTCCTGAAAGCCCATTTACATTCCTTCAAGAAACCCATTTGTCCTTCCCACAGGAGCCTTTTCTCTCCCCACCCTACTGTATCCTGCTGCACTAGGTATTTAGATCCCCAATTCTAACCACTTCTTTGAATTACTCATCACTGGGCACTCTGACATCGCTGGGCACTCTGACATGCGTATAGCATGTGTAAGTAACAGCGTGCTTCTCTCGCTAAGGTCTTTTGTCAGTTTAATCAGCAGTCCCCAGGTTCTTAACGTAAGAGGGCAGAGGAAAAGTTATTCCTACCATATAGTTAATAATGTATGCTGTATACACGAATTAAAATGGGGAGAAAGACTTAAGATGGGGAGACTGATCCAGACATGATTAGCAAGAGAGAAAGTAGAGATGAGTCTCTCTTTTGGAGAGACTACAGAGGCTGAATCATAAGGATTTGGTTAAAGAAAACAGGGACAGGGGACAGTCGACAATGACTCTGAGGTTCTGGGCCTGGACGACTGGACCTACGATGGTGCCGTTAATGGAGCTGGGAAACCCCAGAGAGAGTGAGGTTGTAAGGAGAGAGCAAGTCAGTGGAGACTGAAGCCTGGAGGCAAGATTCGAACTGGAGATATGGGTTGAAGATGATGTGCATTGAGGGATCCTTGAAGGCATGAGGTGGCAGGAAAGAACCAAGAGACAGTGAAAACAAGATGGGGAGGGGGCCTTGGAAGTGATTTGGGCTAGGAGGAAAGGGGCTGGTCAAGGGGGTAGTCAAACGTAAAGGGAGCAAAAGGGGAAAGTGCTGTGTCACAGTGACTAATGGGGCTGAGATCAAAGGGACGGTCTTTCCTTGTCTAAAACACTGCACAAAGGTAGCTGAGGACCTAGTATATTCCACAAGCACTAGCAGGAAGGTAGTCCTGGAGGAAGCAGTGCCTGGGGACAGGTGAGAGGGCAGAGCTGGATTCGGGTGTTGAAAGAGTAGAGGCAACACTCGTGGCCACTCCCAAGAGATCCTGCGGTGAAGGGAAAGAGGAACATAACAGATAACTTCTGTTACCCGAGTTTCTCACCTATGTGGGGAGTTTTAGTGATTCCCAAAATTTACAACATCAACTCAATGCTAGCTACATTGATGATAACCACGACAAAACCCAAGTTCTTGGGGGGGCAAGTAGGGAATTAAACTATTAGGAGGCATCTTTCTTTCTTTCTTTTATTCCATTTTTACATAGCCACCTCTTTATCATTAAGTCACAATATTTTATCAAAATATACAAACAGCACAGATACTTAAAAACGTATAGCTAGAATTCTAGTTAAACAAGATCGACTGCTACAAGTACCACGCGTGGGTCTTTTATTTTGAATAATGCCTAAAGGGAGACAAATGAGTCATCAAATCAACTTTAAGGGTATAATAAGAGATTGGTTTTCTTTTCTGTTGGAAGAATTATACGCTTCCTTTCTTGTTACGGTGTGAAGAGGATGGTAATGAGTAACTTCCACTGATACTGAAATCAACTGAGAATGGGTGGGTGGGGTGGTTCTATTGGCAGGAGTAAGTGAGTCTATCTTTGACTCTGATGTCTGTGTTGACAAGATAGCCACAGTAGGTGGTTTATTAAACCCTCCATCTCAGTGACATGAGCTCCTCTTACTTTCCATTTTCCTCTTTCCCGAGAATTTCATGGCTAATCAGAACGAATGGATTTGTAAATCTCAAGTTACAAGCTATGTTTATTGTGAAGAATTCCCATAAAAACCTATCCAGGCCTTCCCCCGCCACCATTTACACTTCCACAGACGCGAACAGAACAAAACGGGTTAGTGGTTACTTGTCTGCGGCTGAATGAAGTCCGCTCCTGTCCCAGGCGACGTGCTGTTTCTGTGCTCACTGCGCCCCTCTGGTCATTGACCAGCCCTTGGTGCCCACGGGAAGAGCCATGACTTAGGGCAATATTAACTTTTCAGGTCTTTTCACAGTGCAGAGGAGAACCATTGTGCCAGTCCGTAACTATGGTTAGTGATGACCTGGCTTCAAGAGTGGCCACGGGAGAGGACAGGAGAGGCACCGAAGGGTGTGGTTATTAGTGAAGTGCAGTTGGCTTCTGCTGCAGAGACAAGGTCGGTGAGGAGCTGAAAGGTCTCGGCCTGTATTACTGAGTGTTTCTTTTCTTTCCCAAGGTGAAAAGGCATCCAAGGAGCATCACTTGAACCAGTTCGCAGCCTCAAGGCAAATTCCCTCGTGTGTGAGGGGAGGTGCTTCAGGATATCAACCTCTCCATCCCTGGGTTAATGAAGGAAAAGTTTCTGAACATGTTCTGGTCCATACTGTTGATCAGGGCTCTGTCCGCAAACGACAGCCGGGGTTTCTCATTTAAGAATTCTTTGTCGAAATTGCTGCAATCATACGGTGATTTCTTGATCAGAGTTTAAGGGAGGGGGTGGAGAGAAAAAGGGAAGAAAATCAGCCACTGAATTAATTATCTTCATGCCTGTTATCTAAGGCTACAGTCTGTGTATGACAAGGTGGACCTTGCAGGTAGACTGAAGTGATACTTAGAGATGGTCATACGTGGGTTTATGGAACATTCCCAAGACCCTGAGGCATTCGCTTAGCAATAGTACAATGAAAGTCATGTAAAGGAATTTCACTATATACATCCAGATAGGATCTCATGCTTCTGGTTAACAGTTTACAGGAAACAGGACTGGACACCTTTGAAACAGTGGTGAGCCCAAATTTGACCCGTAGCCTTTCGGTCTTCAGGGGACAGTTTGGGGAAGGGGTGGAGGGAAGGGATGGAGGGTGGGAGCCGAGGGCAGGAGTTTTGCAGATTATATATTCCTGTTCTTATATCAATATCCATCACTACTGTTGGTTCCTCTACCCATGTTAATTTTATTATTAACCATCTTGGACTGTCTTCCACAGACAGATTGGGACTAGTTCCCCTCAAGCTACCTGGTCCATTAGTGCCCTGAGGGGAAAAAAAAAGAAGGTAAAAACAAATACCTATTTATAAATACTGCTTTGTATGGCATACAGTTCAATTTTTTAAGATTATCAAAAGCCACCCTTGTATATATGAGCATAACTAAGAGTCAGACTCTTCCTACCCTCAAGGGGGCTCCTAAGCCGGTGAGGCCAATGGCCTGTGGCCTCTGCCTACAAATAGCTCTTTAGACAACATGTGAGGGAAATTCCTTCCTACCGGCAGAATCGAGAACTGTCCTGCAGGGAAAATGTAGACCAAAAGTCTGGTTTTTAGGTGGATAGTATCAAGTCGCTTGTAACGTACCATGGAAGCTGAGACATGAGTCACATTGTTCTGATGAGCTAAAACAAGGTAAAAATCCATTTTGTCACAAATTAACAGCTCATAGGTTAGGCATGGCATTGTCACAAATAATAAGACTGCTAGAGGCCAGCCTAGAATCCTTAGAGCATCCCCAGAGCTCGGGACAAATGTTGAGACTAAGTCTGCTAACCCTGGGCACAGACTTGCTGCTTCTGGCCATCTGCTATCCTGACTAATAGCACTAGCTCTTTCTAGAGTGAAGCCCTCTGCTCTGGAATCCACAAGCCTATGCCGTCTCCATGCAAAGAGACCGTAGCGATGGTTTCTATCTACCCAGGTCATTACTACTTTCTTCCCGGTAATCACCAGGGATGGGTAGAGCCGGCCAACCCACCACTTTGCTTTACTCTTAAAAAAAATGATTCCTTGTAGAAATTGTTTTAAAGTATACGTAACATAAAAGGGACCGTCTGAGCCGTTTTTAGGAGTGTGGCTCAGTGGTGTTACATGCGTGCAGAGCTCTTTCGTCTTAACCGTGCTTTACTCTTGTCTTCACTCTGCGGTGGCCTGTTCGGCATGTGGCCAGCGCATTCTGCCTGTTCTCGTGGAGGTCGGTGACTTTTGCTAAGGAGCATGCTCGTGGGAATTTAGAGACCCGTCCTTTCCTAAGCCCCAGCCGACTCCTTCCTCGAACAGGAGAACACGTAACCATCACCATCAGGGAGGAGAGTTACGTGAATGGATTACAAATGTCAGGCACGCTTGAATACGTATCATGGAAAAGATGGCTCCAAAATCCCGGAGTTCCACGTTCTGAGTCATGTGGACTGACCGCGGAGCACGTGCGTACCCCGCACAAAGGCTCCACATCTTCCCCGAGAGTCACAGGCACGTGCCCGGTAAGCCCGAGGCACGTACGCCCAGCAGTTCATTTTCGTGCAAGTATGTGATCTCATCACAGAGTTAGATACTGCGAACAAGGGTGACACCCCCTTGCTCCCCGCTCCCCCAGCAGCCGGATAACCTGAATGACGGCTAAAGCAGCACTTTCCTCCAGGAACTGAACCCAGGAGGGAAGCTGGGACTCAGGCAGGGGTGAGGGGCGGGCAGGCAGCCCTGGGGGGGAAGGTGGGGGGAAGCGCAGCCGGAATGGTGGGGAGCAAACGGCCCTGGTGGGTCCTTACCACTTTCGGCCGGAACGGTGGGTCAATCTCCTTTCTTTCAAGCTCTTCCCAGTTGATCTCCCGAAACAAAGGGTGCTGGCGGATGTCTCCCCTCACTCCCAGCCTCTTTTCGGGTTCCCTCACGAAGAGCTGAGCAGTAGTAGAAAGGGAGCCGTTACTTCTCAGGGGACCAGCCGGTCAGCCTCGGACGAGGGTGCATTTCTCAGCCCAGAGCCACAGGGATTTGACACTTGCTTTTCTAACCTTATTTTTGTACTTACCGGTATCAACTGTTGCCTCAAGTCACCCCGGTGACAACAGTCTCCCTCAAATGAACCTTCTGAAGATTCCAGAATCTGGGCTTTTGCTTCTTTGCTCTTTGCCCTGGAAATGCTGTCTTTCAAGGGATATTGGGCTGGTTTGAGGTCAGCTTTGCCCTGTGTCATGTACAGGACCCCCGGCAGCTTACAGGATGACTCACAGCGTCCTTCCATGTGAGGTGAGTGACGTGTCCTTCCTTTGGGGCTGTTCTGTGGGGGGCTGATGGAACTACACACACGTGTACACACACACACACGCACACACACATGCACTGACTCAACAACATAGAACAAGTGATCATTTGTTGCTTAGCTGACCACCCATTAATCGAGCTTGATTTCTGACAAAGCTGCCTTCTAAGGGTGACAGTCGCGCTATGAGGAAAAGCTCACTTTAGGAATAATATAAACCAGTCACCGAGAGTCCGCTTTGGACAGTCACCGAGAGTCTGCAGCCCTGCTGCTAAAATGATGTTTAATTCAAATCATCGTTCATATTTTCTGACTTGTTACGTACGTATTTTCTTTCTTGCGCTGTCCCCTCTCCTGTTACTTTCCCCCACGAGGTCAAACTGAACATTGGCCAGGACAGGAAAGAAACTTGGAAACTCTTCAAACTCAAACACAGCAGGTCAAGGGCAGCACGGACTAGGAGAGCCTGAACACGAGACCTGGGGAAGCCACGGGTCCCGAGTGCCTGCGGCGGTTACGACTTTTCTCACCCCAGCTAGATGCCTGTTTAGAAAGTAACCGCTAGCTGCAGGGCCTCGTAAGGACACCGTGGGTCTCTGAAACAGAAACCACAGTGAAATTCTGTGATTTTCCAGGAGGCTCTGGCAGGACCGGACCTCCATTAACAACTAATTTACAGGGATCTCTTGCTTTTACTTTTTAAGAATAGCCAGTCTGTGTGTTTTCAAACACTGCTTTACTTGTCTTGCTTGAAAATCTTCAAAGGCTCTACCAAACCCCCTCCCCCGCAAAATCCCCAAACTAAAAGAACAAAAAACAACATGCTGTAGCAAAGTGGAGATTTTTTTCCTTCTTTTTTGTAATTATGATAATCTTTTTTAAAAAAAAAGTCCAAGTGTAATGCTTATGCGACCACCTAGTATGTCCACATGGTCAGTCGTCCTAAATTCCTCTCCCCCTTACTCTACTGATGGCCGCTGGGGCCTCTCAATGGAATTTAAGGTCCTAAGCTCTGTTAGAAAACCACGAACATGAGGCTGTTACCCGAGACTTACTACCCATGTGGCCTCGGGCAAGTTTTCTGTCTCAGTCTCCTCAGCTGTAAAAGGCAGGGTGAAGCAAGGTCATCCCAGTGCCCTGGTGAGTCCTAACGTCCTCTGAGCCTAGGTGGCCATCCCAGGCTCTCCGTGGCCTCTGCTGACACACCTCCTTCCATTCCCACTGTAACCCTCTCTTCTGTCCAGACACGCCTACTCACTGAATGTGCCACCTCTCTTTCCTGCCTCTTTCAGTAGGGAACTTCCCATCTTGCAAGGAGATGCCTCTCCCCACATTCTGCTCCCATTTCCTTCTCCTCATCTTTAAATCCCAGCCCACCAGTCAGGGTGAGCTTAGAACCCCTCTTCTTTGTGAGGCTTTGTTTGATTCCTTTAACTCCTGGTGAGCTCTCCTGCCCTTCAAGTCAAGCTCATGGTCATATGGTTGACCCTGGGACTCATGCCAACCAATGTTCTTGGAGAGCCAGGCATGGTGCTATAGGTCTCAGCTGATTTTAAAAACAGATTCTAAAAGCAGATATCACTGTCCCATTGTCAGCGGAGGAAACTAAGGTTCAGAGCAGCTATGTAACTTGCTCAAGATCACAGATCCAGCCATCGTCAGGGATAGAGCCTAAATGAGAAGCAGCCCCTTCTTGCTTCTGGCATGGAATAGTGTCTCCTCTGGGCTCTGCAGAACATCTAAACATCTTCCCTTCATTAGATGAAGTGTCACTCTATGTATGTTTTTTAAGAGTACTTTTCAGAGTGTAAGCTCTGAGGGCAGACACTATTCACGTTGCTCCTTCCTCCAACCTCGCCCAGTGCCACGCGCAAAGCGGATGCTCGAGAAATGTTCGCTGAGTAAGTGAGCAAGTGGTCCTACTTTATTACTTGCAGGTGGTAGGTCTTCAGTCCTCACTTTCTGTTAGCCTCTTGTTTTTAGCCTACAGAACAGCATATAGAAGGGGCACCAACTTCACAGTAACACTTTTTTTTTCTGTAGACTCAAACACCAATGTAATAGATGGAAAAGCAGATAGATTTTTTAGAAGCAGAGGGAAAAAGTGACTTGCCCCATATCTCTTTCCTTGAAACGATCATAATACCCTATCGACTTCTACTTCTTAAGGACATTTTGATGAAACAAGATGGGAGGGAAGGCGTGAGTGCCTCAAGAATGGGCCAAAAACTAGCTCATGTTGTTATAATTAAAGGCTTTAGTGAATTAAATTAGAAGTAACCGCCCTAGGCTGCATGGGCACCATGCTGTTTCCCATTAGATTTTCCCAGTACCATGTGGCATTTGTACCTAGGGCATCACAACCAAGCTTTCTGAGCCTGGTCTACGTACCTGTGAAAATAAATATATTTGAAAAGATAAAAGGTGTAATGAGAGTACAACGTGATCTCCAGCTTCGAGACACAAATGTCTTTCTAGTCTTGCACAAGAGTCCGTTACCGTCTTCTCTGTCCTGCCACAGATCACCCGTCCTCCTTCCAAGTCCTGAAGATGACTGGTGACCTCATGGGAGGCCATCGGCTCTGTGCCATGGAAGCTGCACCGAGGGACTCAGTGTTCATGAGTAAAGACTTGCTTTTGTTCACAAAAGCTGTCAGAGGGTGGTTTACATTGACAGGAAACAGCACACCTCATGCACGAATGGCCAGGATGCGGCTGGAGTTTGTTTAAACTCACTCGACCGTCTGGGCTAGAACGCAGTGCTGGGCTGCCGAGAACGGCCACCAGCCTAGCGCCTGTCCCCGGAGTCGTCCCCCCTCCTCTTTCCCTCCTCAGATAGATCTTTCTACAGAAGGGAGAAGTGTTTCCATTGGAGGTCATTCATCTCCCGGCAGTTTCCAAATAAATGGGGCAGGACATCCTGGATGAATAGGTGAGGGAGGAAGGGCTGTTTCTTTGGCAAGAGTCAACCGAACAGCAGTGTCCCCGTTGTGATTCGTGATGGAGCCTCTCCCGCCGTGTAGGTTGTTCATATGCTACGTGCATCACGCCCAACGACGGACAGGGGATGGAGTCTGACACGGATGCCGCTGCTGTGACAGGTGCTGCTTTTCCAGAGGACCGATTACTTCTGGGTTTTACAACACGATGTGCATAATTCCCTGGAGGAAGTTCCTCAGAAACGATACTACCTTTGATCTTTGCAGAAAAGGGAGCTCAAGGATGTGGGGGACCGTTGGATCAAAGTGACAGAGCAAATGGGGAGCAGAGATAAAACTAAGGGCCAGTCTTACTGTCAGCAAATTGCCCGAGGGAAACTAATTTTTATCAGCCCAACTGCTGGACCACGGGAGAGGACTTTCTTCCTCATGCAGCAAGGACAGGGAATTTTTACTCACTCGCACGGGGAAGAATAAGCCCCATCTCCTCCACGTGGATGTAAAACCACTTTCACCAACTAGTCCCCCCCTCCCCCATTCTTTATCCTCACTTGTCTTGGTTTCTGCTCTGTTCAACCTGGTTTATTTTCCACTCTCCCAGCAAATCTTTTACCTGCTATTGAAACTGCACAGGATTTTGGTTTTGGTATTTGCTGACATTTTGCCGTAGATTTTACTTTGTTGATAAACTTGTTATTTTGCAATAATTCTAGTGTCTTGGTCTTCTTGGGCTGCCATAACGAAGCGCCATGGACTGGGTGGTGGCTTAAACAAGAAACATTTACTCGTCACAGTCCTGGAGGCTGGAAGTCCAAGATCACGGTGCCAGCCTGGGCAGTTTCTGGTGAGGACCCTCTCCTTGGCTTGTAGATGGCCACCTTCTTGCTGTGTGCTCACATGGCCTTTCCCTGGTGACTGCACTTGGAGAGAGAGAAATCTCTCTCTTCCTCTTTGTATAAGGGCCCTAGTTCTTCTTGGTGGCCCCACCCTCATTATGTCATCAATGCCTAATTATGTCCCAAAGGCCTCACCTCCTATAATCATCACTTTGGGGGTTGGGGCTTCAATATAGAATTTGGGGTGGACACATTCAGCCTGGACGTATAGATTCACAGGATGTTAAAAGCTAGTGCAGGTGGGGGCGCCTGGGTGGCTCAGTAGGTTAAGCATCTGTTTTCTGCTCAGGTCATGATCCCAGAGTCCTGGGATCGAGCCCCAACTTGGACTCCTTGCTCAGCAGAGAGCCTGCTTCTCCCTTTCCCTCTGCCACTCCCCCTGCTTGTGCTCTGTCTCTCTCAAATAAATAAAATCTTAAAAAAAAAAAAAAAAGCTAGTATGGGTGTCCTGTGTACTCTTCACCAGCTTCCATGAATGCCTATATTGTATATAATTACAGTGTGATACCGAAACCAGGAGACTGGCGTTGATACAATGTGTGTGTCTCGTTCTCTTGTCATTTTGTCCCGTGTGTAGATCTGGGTAACTACCATGACACACAAGACCCAGAATTGTCCTGTCAGCACAAAGCTGTCCCTTGAGATACCCCTTTCCAGTCATACTCCCTAACCCCCACTGCCACTAATCTGATTTCTGTCTCCACAGTGTCCTTTCAAGAATGTTACACAAGTGGACACACACTATGCAACCTTTTGAGACTGGCCGGATGCCCTTGTGATCCATCCAAGTTGCTTTGTATTATCAGTAACAGTTCCTTTCTTTTTCCTGCTGAGTAATAGTCCATACACATGACTTGTCATCTTTCCTCCTCCAACTGGAAGCCATCCTTTCTTCCTACTCAGTCCTTCTGTCCTTTGAAACCATCACTTCCAGCATTTACTTCTGATTAACTCCACCTGGCCCTGTTACTCCTTCACCCTCACTCCTCGCGAGGAGCTCTCCCAGATCCCGAGGCGGAGCTGGGTTTGGAAAGCACAGCTGTGGAGTTTTCTGGAACATCAACAGGTGAAGGTGGATCGCCTCCAGGCAGCCCCCAAACTGCTTCCTTATTTCCTCCTTCTGGTGGGTTTCGTTGGCTCAGGCTTTCTCAGTGCACCCCCACACTGCGGGTTGAAATGTGTCCCTTCAAAATTCATTCCTTGAAGCCCTAACCCCCATTGTGAGTGTACCTGGAGGAAGGGAGCAATTAAGCTTAAATGAGGTCACGTGGGCAGGAACCCGGTCCAATAAAATACGTTAAGAGGAAACAGCAGAAAGCTCTTCACCCATTAGTTGAGGACAAGGCAAGATGGCGTCTGCCTGCAAACCGGGAAGAAAACCTTCGCCAGAAACCAACCCTGCCGACCCTGCTCTTGGACCTCCAGCCTTCAGAACTGTGAGTAAATACATGTGTTGTGTGAGTCCCTCAGTCTGTGATAGTTTGTTACAGCTGCCGGAGCCAACCATACCTCCCCTGAGTCGTGTAAAACAAAAGCAGCAACTCTGATAATGTTTGGACTTGCCTTTACGTAAAGCAAAATTGCTTCCATTCCGATCCTGCTAACTTCATTTTTACTGTGGTCGTCTTTTTAATTGGTTAATTTTGAAATCAGCTTTCCTTTTCTATGTGTGTTGTGCCGTCATTACAAGTATATTTAATTGGTCGTTCCGAGAGTTTTCTGGGTTTATGGCTTGTTTGGATGACCGGAATGGAAAGCTGCGTTGAACTGGCTCGGGTTGTACCACCGCCAGCCTTGGCCTAGGTGTCCTGGGAGGGCTTTGTCAGCACTCGAGATTCAACGTCTCGATTCCTGAGGGAGGGCTCTAGAGTTGCCTCAACATTTCAAAGACTCTGGACAAGCTGTCCGTTGTATGAGAGCAGGAGAAGCGGATGCCCTTTACGTTTAAGTCCAAGGAGTTCACGAGAAAAAAGGAGACTAGTGAAACAAGATGGGCCCGGTCATCTTTTTTAGTTTGGATTTAAAGCCCACTGATAGGCTTTAATGTTAAAAGGTCCTCTCCTGTCCTCCCTTTTCTAAATAGGGACACCAAGGCTGAAAATTATTTCACTAAATGATGTTTTTAAAAGCCAACTGAGGTAGGAGAGGCCAGAATTCAGAACACCTGTATTCTCGGTCCACTGCTTTTCGATTTGCTAGCTTCTTGATCACGCCGGCACAACTCCTTGTCCGAACAGTTGCCGGGACAGCTCACTGGGTACAGGCGGTGGTTATATGTGATAGCATGTCGTAGTACCGTGGTTTAGTTTTGTTATTTTGTACTCAAACACTGCGTTCTCACTCTCTACAAAGGTAAACGGGGACTCTGCCTAAAATCCAAATCTTTAATGATGGCTCTCAGGTGATTCTTATGTGTCTCCACTGGTTTGCCCTAGGTGCTCCCAGTTCACGGCAAGCGATTCTCAGAGCCCAGTTCCCCTCTGTGGTATTACCAGTTCTGCATTGATTCTGGGCTATCGTGGTCAGGGTCCGACTCCTGCTTTGGTGGTGAATTCTGGAGATTGCTGCAGAGTTAGTGACAGTCTGAACTCTGAGTAATGGGGGGGAAATGCATCAATATTTGCAGTGGACACGGGAAGGGAATGTGGCCGGAGAGCTGGTCTGCAGCATTTTAAATACTGCCTAAGAGGCTGATCCAGAAGGCAGTAAGCAGTGGGGGAGGGGGGTGTCTCAGTGAGATGGAACATCATGGAATTGGAGTTTGGTGCAGTAGTGGGCCAGGGAATGGACTGAACGGCCTGTGTATCAAGGGCTTCAGCCAAAAATGTCCCCACTGACAAGTACTTCCCAAAGACCCACTAGAACGCCTCACAAAAGGGCTGGCCTTCACGATCTCCCAGATTCAGAGCATAAAGCCACCCAGCAATAAAAGAACAATTGTTTCCCCTCCTTATCCTGGCATCCTCTCCCTGCATTTAACCTGGTATGACCAGTCTGAAATAGAAACTCCAGGGTTAGAGGGGAAGAGAACACAGTTGGAGGACACAGTTGACTGCAATGTAACCACATTCCCTTCTCCAAAAGTGAGTGGCTGCCTGCCCTGAACCTGATGGGAGGAGAGGGATTAGAAGTCTTTGCTTTAGAGACCAGGTTGATGTGATGACTTCTGTCTTGGGCTGAACAGTTCTAATTTCTGAACTGAGATAGTTTTTATGGCTTAGGAGTGATGAGAGATTTGTCTTTCGCCTGAGTGAGCGAAACTGTCCAGGTAGGAAGGGGAAGATTAAGTGGACCGAATCAGTTTAATGGGCATGATGGGAAACCAAAGGTTTGAGTTTTAAGCCACAAATTGCACTTGTCAACAGGCCAATTACATCTCAAAGTGAGGGCATTCAAGAGTCATGGAACTGGTTTTTGGGCATTTCTTGTGTAAATTAGGCACATGAATCTTATTTTGGTATCTAATGTCCATGCTATTGGTGCCGCAGTTGACACAGATGGTGAGCATCCGATTTAAACCCAGTTCGAGATGACTATTGTTTACCATAGATAAATTGGAACCTAGAAATGAATGGGAGTGCCAGTCAGAACACCTAAACCTAATCCTATGGAGTCTCCTTGACTTCATTTCTTACCTTCACGAGAAGGTCCTTCGCCTCCTTCTCAAGCCATCGAGGGTAGAAGGGATTGTCCATACGGATGGAGTGGAAAAGCTCTTCTTCATCTTGCCCATGGAAAGGGGACTGACCAATCAGCATCTCATAGAGGAGGACGCCGAAGGACCACCAGTCAACCGAATGGTTGTATTTCTGACCCAGCAAGATCTGTGTGGCCAAGAGGCAGAGATGTAATTAACAAACATGAGGTGGGTGAGTGGAAACTCTGCTTCAACACCAGTCGGTAAATAGTTGGTGGTGATGACACAGATCACACTGAAAACTGTATCTTTTGAGAAGCCGATGATTGAATAGCAACGAATGGGCAGTGCCAAACTGAGCAAACATTTTTTGGTTTTAATTTTTACTCTTTCTCTGGCCTTATTTACAACTGACCTGTGCCATTCGCCTTCATTTTCCCGCCTGCGATGTGAGGACTTGGGTGCCAGACTCGGACCTAAGGAAGCCGGTGTGTATCTGTGCTCTCCTGTGAAGAGCTAAACCAAACCCATGTGTTCTACTGACTTCTACTGTCCTGAGACTTTGCATAAACTTTCAGTAGGTAATTACACATCCCAGAGGTCATCTGACCAAATCCATTCCCGTCCAGCCACCGCTGTAGCACTAATGAGTCCCTTCTATGGTCACCATTGAAGAATCCGATTTAGTGGGGCGCCTCATGGCTCCGTCGGTTAAGCGCCCGACTCAAGATTTTGGCTCAGGTCATGATCTCAGGGTTGTGAGATTGAGCCCCCCGTCGTGCCGGGCAAGGAGCATGCTTGGGATTCTCTCTCTCTCCCTCCCTGCCCCTCCCCCTTCCCCCCACTTGAGTTCTTTCTCTCAAAAAAAAAAAAAAAAAAAAGACTTAAGGAATATGCTAAAAGAGACTAGGATAACAGACTTCAGATCCAGAAATCTGCTGAGAGTAATGGGCAGCTCGACATTGGTGCTTCGGGTAGAACTGGTCTGGTTTGTCCTTTAGGGAAACGGGTTTAAAGTCTGGGATCCCACCTAACTTTTACAAAGATTGCTGCCCTTTCACCAGTCCTCTCTTCTGGCGGAAGAGATTTTTGTATTCTGTAGCCTGTATTCAGCCGCTTCCTTATTTAATGTTGGGAGGTAGAGTACCTTTAACTCTGCTCAGTGCTTGTCATCCCAACAAACCAAGCTGCGACCTCTCTAACCCCGTGCGTAGTGTCCGTGAGCAGATGCATGGATAAACAACGTGATTACATGTGCAGTAGAATATTACTCCGCCTTAAAACAGAACGAAATCCTGACCCATACAGAGACCTTGAGGACACTGCGCTAAGTGAAATAAGCCAGACTCAAAAAGACAAACACCGTATGATTCCACTTCTGGGAGGTCCCTAGAAGAGGCTGATAGTATATAGGGACAGAAAGTAAAATGATGGTTGCTGGGGGTTTGGGGAAATGGGGAGCTGTTTAATGGGTGTAGAGTTTCAGTTGTGCCAGATAAAAAAAATTCTGGAGACTGGTGGTATAATAATGGGAATATACGTAACACTCACTGAATAATACTCTTAAGAATGGAAAGATGGTGTATTTTACAGTATGTATATTTTACCACAATTAAAACCAGTACATAGTAGGAACACAATAACAATTTGTTAAATGAAGAAGAGAAGAAAATCCTTGTCTTTCATGACTGCCACTCCCAGGATGGGTTGGGGACAAGCTTCTTTATAACCCCAAATGGAGAAGCTGTCATAGTATTGAAGCACAAGATGAAAAGGCGTGACTGGGACCCTCTTGGGATGGCCATCCTTCCCACCCTGCAACTTAAAGCCCAGCTCCGTGCCCCCCCCCCCCGGTGAGCACATACACGTCAACACACGAAGGTCATTTTACTGTTAGTTCCTCATCTGAAATGGAATTTCTTCTTAAATGGGCCTTGGGAATGAACGGTTTAATTACGGCACTGGTGGCTTTAGGAAAGAAAAATGAGGCTGTTTTCTAGACATTCCATGTCTTGATGCTGGGGAACGTTTTGATGCGGCAGAATGAGGTGCACAGCTGCCGTCTCTGACCGCTCCCCCCCCCCAGGCCTTTCCTTGGGGAATGAGATACGTCTGGAGTGAGGCTCTGGGATATGGGGGAAGTGACCCCAACACAAGAGTTGATCGACCCCAACAAAACTGACACGGCCATGCAAAATGGCGTGGGTTCTACCTCTGGCTCAGTCCCTTCTTGTGTGGTTTGGGACAGACTCCTCCCCCCCCCCCTGCCTCATTTGTGAAAAGTGGTGATAACATCTGGCTGACTTATTACTGGGTGGTTGTGAGAACCCAGTGAAAAGTAGGGAAGACAGAGTGCTGTGTCCTATGGAAATGACTATATGTTCTAGGATAAATACCTGTTTTGGTCGACTGGTACCCTCTTGTGAAAATAAAGATCAAGTGGCAGATTTTTGCAATCCGCCACGGACTTCCAGCATAAACATGCTAGCCACTATCCTTAACTCAAGTTTTAAAGGCTAAAGTTCACTTTCAAGTTTAGAGAAAATAGAGTATTCCTTAAGGCAAAGTTTTAAAGTAGATCCGGGGAGAGTGATAAAGAAAACAAGGGTGCGTGTGTGAGCACAGACCCACAATCTTTGTTCAGGTGTATTTGCCTTAAATTGGGAGGGGTGGGGGAGGACTGCTTCCCATGCAGTTCCCAGGACTTGTCACGAGGGGGAGCCCAAAGCAACCAGAACTGCTCTGAGTGCCCCGTCTCGGTAAACAACTTCATCTGGAAGGACACATGAAATTGGGAGGACAGGAGACAGCTGTGGCGGGAATGAAGCCTTCCAAAGCTAGGATGCTAATAAAGATTCTGTCTTAAATTAGGAGGAAGAAGCACATTGCAGATTCACACTGCCTGAACAGAGGTACGCTGACCTGCGTTGTTTGCTATACAGTGTGTGGTTTTTTACTACGAACTCCTGAGGTAGGACCTGTGATCCCTATTTAACAAAGGACGGTGACCGGACTTCGGGAGGTTACCGGTCTTATATAAGATGTCCTAGTTAGAGAATTAGAGCGATATTCTGAACGCGGGGGGTGGGGGGGAGGGCAAGGGGGGTGTTACGACATAATGTTCTGTCCATATTCAACGTCTCCTGGATTAAACCTCAGCCTAACACGGCCATGCTCACACCACCTATATTTTTAAGGAAACTGGTGGAGACACCCTGGCTGGAGAGTGGCCCCTTTCTCTGTTTCTGTCTCAGCCCCTGCTGCCTTCTTACGGCCTCATCCTCTCTTGTCCTGTTTCCTCCCCCCATCTTTCCTCAAATAATTCAGATACTAAAGACGTTGCCACGGGACGTCAGTCTCCCTTTGTCCCCAACCGTGAGAGCGATCCGCTTCTCCCTCTGCCTGGCCGACTAGTGAGTCACCTCTGTGTGAGGCTCCCGGCGGTGACGGGCTGTCAGAGTTTACGAAGTGACCACCCAGCGCCTCTCCACTTTCGTCTCCAGGTGACCCCTGCTCTCTCCAGGGAGCTGCTGCTTGGGTACTGGAATCCCACATGGATTTACTAAGTGGCTAGTGTATGTTAAAGAGAGGGTGTTTCCACGTGTCTTTCCCTAGTCATTGTCAAAATGAGCTTGGGCCCCCAGTTCTACGTTGGACCCTCAGCCCTATAACTGGAAGACCTAGAGTTTTATGCCTCAGGAGGGATGGACTGGGGGTACTCCCCAGCTTGGGGAGTGCAGTCTGCGTTTGTTTGTGCATCCTTCCTGATGTTGCTCTGAAAGGCATTTATTTCTATAATTTGGGTTCTCCTGTCCGGAGATAACCCGTGTCTGCCAGGTGGGCTTCATGGCCCTTGTCCCAACTGCTCTGTCCTCCTGTGTGTGTTTAATGCTCTGCCTGGCCGAGCCAACTTTTCGTTTGCTACAGGGTCCCTTCCCTGGAGATAATGGGATACACATAAAAAACAGCACGAGGCAGCATATACTTAGAGCCGCAAGAAGGGAAGGTTAAATTTTTATTTTATTTTATTAGGTTCAGAGGCAGGAGAGCACACTTCCTTTTTTTTTTTTTTTTTTTTTGAGGAGGGGACAGTTGGTCAGTGTGTAAGACAAATATTGAAAAATGGGTAGTACTTTCATGGGTAGAGAAGGGAGAGGCTAGCGAGATTTATTGTATAAAAGGGGGCCAGCGACGGGGAAGTCTAGCGTCAGTTCACAGATGGGCATTGAGGCTGTGGGGTCATTTAGCCAGAAGGTTGATGGGTGCTCCGAGCTGAGGGGTGGAGACATTAGGATGGCTAAGTCACAGGCTCTGACTATGAGAAACGGTTTACTGGTACCTGGGATTACACATGCACTGTGGTAGCAGGGGGGGAGAAACAACTGTTTCAGGAAACCAGAGGCATCTTCAGGGAGACGACGACTTTGGGGGTCACCTTGGGGATAACCACGGGCCAAAGCCTCAGAGCGTGTGGTTAAGGAATAGGAGAGATGAATGCAAAATGCAAGGCCAGGGACATATTATTAAGGACCGATTTCCAGGGTTTTGGCTTGTGCTCAGCTGACAACGGGGGTGTCGTGAAGGTTTTCAAACGGTGGAGTGACAGGCTGGCCTATTGGAAGGGTTAGTGTGGTGTCTCGGTGGAGCAGTGGCCTTCCGGACGGTGCATGTGCTCCAGGGGTCAACCAGATGGTACAGCGAGACGGGGGAAGAGAATGTCAGAACTTGTATCTGTGTTGATTTTTGAAAAAAATTAAGAGTGACACCGGTGCCCTTGTTTAGAACTTCGAACAGTAACTGAGGTCTCCTGAGGGAAGACGGGAAGCCCCCTCTCAGAGGAAGCGTGGTGGCTACATTTGTGCGTTTGCGTTCAGCATATGGTACGGTGTGTTACCATCATTACTATTACTTATTATATGTGTCGTGTGCCCAACGATGCTGGGTTCTCTCTCAGCTCATTTCCACAAAATGGCAAATCCTTAAAAAGTTATCTGCAAAGGGGCTTGAAGATAATGGTAAAGAACACAGACATGTATTGTTTGGTCTCTCGTACTCTCAGCACCAGCTCTCGGCACCCACGTCGCGTCGTAAGAGGGCTAAAAACAGTGCCAGTGACTTTGAGACTTGTTATGTTTGGCCCGTGACAGCCGGGGCAAGAAGTTGTTTGGGCTGGTCATATTGATTTTTGGAGTTAAAACTGTAGTCCTAGATACTATTGCTCATGGAGAACATCCAGTAAGAAGACAAGGGGGCAAGAATGGAAGAGTGTGGGGCGCCTGGGTGGCTCAGTGGTGAAGCGTCTGCCTTCAGCTCAGGGCATGATCCCAGGGTCCTGGGATCGAGTCCCGCATCGGGCTCCTTGCTCAGTGGGGAGCCTGCTTCTCCCTCTGCCTGCTGCTCTCCTGCTTGTGCGCGCTCTATCTCTCTCTCTCTCTCTCTCTCTCAGACAAATAAATAAGTAAAATCTTAAAAAAAAAATGGTGAAGACAAGCATGGTGGAAGATGAGGGAGACTGAAGGTGCAGAGAGAGGTCGGTCTGCACACAGCCCTTGTGCGCAGCTGCCTTTGTGAAGTACTCGGAAAAACAAATACAACTCCTGAAACAAACTACTTAACATCTTTTGACTTTTTTTCCAGGGGAGGAAGGAGCAGTGGGGCCATGTGGAGTGGGGCAAGCGTCCACGCACACCCTTCAGGCAGCACACCCTCACCTCTGGGGCGATGTAGTCAGGGGTTCCGCAGAAAGTGTTTGTCTTGGCATCTCCTAACATGTTCTCCTTGCACATCCCAAAGTCCGCTATTTTGATGTGTCCGTCCTTGTCTAACAGGATATTATCTAGCTTCAGGTCTCTGAAACACAAAAGCAAAGCAAAATCTCACTTTAATACATTTTTTGTTAAAACAGAATTGCCGCACGTGGGGCAGTACTCGTCCCATCCCAGCCTCAGAGCACCAGGAGTGTCTGCTTTGCTGGTCCTCCTCTTCCCTTCCAAGCCTGTACTTCAATCTATGGCTCTGCCCATGGGCCCGCTGCCACCTTCTTGGTGTTTGCTCCTTGACGAGCATTTCCTGTTTGGGACTTCACCTGGCCCTTCTTCGCCCAGGTCGGCTTTCTCAGGCCTGACTCTGACAGACTTTCGTATCCGCCAGGCCCAGGGAAGCACTTGGTGCATCTCCGGAGCTGTGTACGGATGGCTGCATGGCGGTGGGATGGGTAATGTGTTCTCTCTCCAGGGTAGCATCCTTCAGTTCTAAGGTGCCTTCAAGAAACAATATGGGGATGTGAAGAAACAGCCAGCGATGAAATGCCATCAGGGGCTCGTAGCTGGGGATGCGTCTGACGTAGGGTGGTATTGAATACTGCACAACACGTCCACCTGTCTACTTGTGTACAAGATGGTGGTATGGACAGCACTGACTTCTCAAGGGAATGGCTGGTTTCAGATTCCTTTTTCTGACTGACCAAGGAGTGCCACTCGATGTAATAACAGGCAAGACACGGACCCGAGGCTCTTTATCCCAGTGTCTTTCTTCCACGGCGAGGGAAGAAAGACCTGAACCACACACTCGTTTTATGCGATTTCCCAAGTATTTCTGACTCTTTATGGATTAATTATACTGCACCTAATTCCAAGACTGATGGAGGAAGGCTGCTCCTATCTAAGAATAATTCTAGAACCAGAATCCATCTGATGCCAGAAACCACGTCAAGAAATTCCTCTTTGCGAGACTCCTAACTGTGGCCCTGCAGAATGGATGTGTAACTCTGTGCTCCCTCCTACCAGTTTGTAGTTGTGGACCTCATTATTCTTTTCAGGTTGCTTTGAAATAAAGCTTGCCTTTCCACAAAAAAAAAAAAAAAAAAAAAAATTCCTCTTTCCTTAGAGAACTGGTATCCTTGTCGAGCACCCATTCCATTTTTTAGGTAAATATGACTAAGAAGATTTAAAAAAAATCAATTATGCCTCCCTGTGATTGTACTAGAATACTGCTATTACATGTGATACTCTGAATATTTGGAAAATGACCTCAAGTTTTGTCTTGTCTTTCCTTCACCAAGGATCAAGAATTTTGTACCTCATATGGCCTGGTTTTCAGATGCTTCAGCATTCTGGCCCTTGCCCTCCAAATAGCTTGAATTTATCAATTTCCTTCTTAAAATTTGGTGCTGAGACAGGAACCGGTATCTTCCAGATGTATAATCGCATTGTGCCAATGACGGTGGCACTGCCAGCTTTAGTCTTGACCTCCTGACCCTTCCCTGCGGCAGCCTGGCGGTTGCCCTGCTGGGTCCTGACACTCCGTCACAGTAGCAGTTACAGTGAGCTTACTGGAAACTAAAACCTTCGGGTGTGTTTTTCTTTTCCTACGTGAAGCTCCGTTATGCCCACTCCTTCTCACTCTGTACCCATGAAATCGTTTTAAAGGTCCCCCAAACGCTACACTTGACACCACTTGCTTTAAACTTTTTTTTAATTGATAGCACCTTATGAATTCCAGTTTGTTACAGAACGTTCAGCTTTCTTTTCCTTTACGTCTTCTGCCCTTGGATTTCTGAACTTCCCGAAACCCAAGTTTAGGATGTGAGGCTGGTGGTGGCTACCATGGTCTTCCTTGTTAGAGAAGGTGACTTGGGAGAAAATAGGAACAGCTGTCGGTTTACTCTTTTCTGTACCTCCTCTTAGACAGTTTGCTCATCGTTCCCTTCTCCAAGATTCTGGTCCCAAAGGGCCTTGCAAGTAGCCCTGTCTCCTCTACCTCAGGTGGCTGGACTCAGCCGGATCATTCAGGTTTTCTCTGTGGGGCTGTGAGGCTGTGAGAAGGCAGCACTAATCTGTCTCGGTTAGGTGTCTGGTACTTAGCGTTGCTCATGGATGTCCTCTAGCATGGCCTTATGGGAACAGCAGACCAGCTAGTGAGAGGAGAAAAAAGAAGTGGCTAGGTCAAGAGCAGAGACAGAGCCTGTGTAAACCCAAAGAGGAGACAGTGATGAGAGAGAAGCTACTTTGGTTTCTGACGGGTCTGCATTCTCAGTCCCAGTTGCTCAAGGAGGCTGAGATTGCACTTAAGCAAAAGTTTGAGTGCTCTTCAATATTCACATTAGCCTAAAGTTCCCATCACTCTTTGCTTTGCTTCTCGTTAAACAGTAAGCTTCCTGAGGGTGGAAATATGTACTGTTTGCTGTTTGCTCTACTGTGACAGCTCTGAGGGGGGTAGCACGTATGGAGCATTCAATAAATGTTTGCTGAAGGAACCGTCACCCACCAGGGATTGGCTCACCACCAGCACTTATGAGTTGCTGTGAAGTCCTGAGTAACTGTTTCCTTCCATTGCTTTCTCCACCTTCTGCTAGAGTAAATTAGCCAGGGAGAGTGAGCGTGGAATGCGGCTGTGTTTTGGCGGAGTGACGCTATTAGCAGATGTCTCTAGAGTTGACCTCTTCCATCTGGGCCAGTTTGGTCCATAATCTCCATAAACCAGGGCATCACAGACTGTTGCTGTCTGGCTGGGGTATCTCCAGGACATGTGAGACGGTATCTCACGTTCATATCCATATTGGTTGTTTCTCTCTCTTCCTAACTCAAGTGCGGTCACACTTCCATTATCAGGACCAATACGTCCGTCCAATATGTCTGTCTTTCCTTAGGTCTTCTGATTCCTATTCCTTAATTTTAATTGAGTACACTTTCATTGTGATTTATGAATTCCAGTAAATCCAAGTATAGGTCTATTTAACTCCTCATGCTATTTCTAACCTGCACTCCCAACAATATTTTTTCCATGTATTAACATCCTTATTTTTTTTAATTTAAATTCAGTTAGCCAACATATAGCACATCATTAGTTTCTGCACTCTACACAATATTGGTATCATTTTGGGTTTCTGCTGTAAGGAACATGTTTGCATCGCTTACAGCCATGTACACGTGTTCCTCGACATTTGGCTGAAGGATGGTTTGGGGGTCATCATTAGAGAGCCAGCTATCTAGCTGTAGTGCTATCTGCAGATTCTGAAGATAATGAGCATTGTATCTAATATTAATATTGGATTTTCTCGCTCTTGAATGCATTTCATTATTTGATTCTCTCGACCGCCCTTTGATCTGGAATTATTATTCTTATTCACATCTTTCTGATGGAAAGAAAGACTCTTAAGGGTTGTACAACTTACCCCAGCTCAGACAGTCAGTGGGCTAGGATGCAAACCCAGACCTTCTCTTCTGCATCCTCTAAACCAAGCTCACCTAGTCTTTCTCATTGAACTGAACTTGCTAAGATTCTGAGTCTTCTGTGACTTCCCGGGTGAATTTTAATCCTAAAAATAAATGTTCTCTGGGCCTCAGGCTAGGAAAACGAGCATTTGATTTTCATCCCACCCTCTAAGGTGATCCAAGTGTTAGGGGTTGGGAGAGAAAAGGTCATTGATACTTTGAGAGATTAAGTTAGAATGGGAAAGGTCCAGAAGTCTGCCAGGCAGAGCCAGACCTCCATGAGAGTAAGGAATGAGGGCAGAGGAGGGCGAACTGGAAATGCCATAGAACCCAAAGGCCAGAGTGTTCGTAGGTACATCAACTATTTACTCCTCACATATCCCTTACAGAACACCAGCTCAGCCAAGCTACATCCCCACTAAGCTCCAAGGACTTATCTGGAAAATGGGTACAATAATGCCTCCCTTGCTTATCCCACACGACCTGGTGAGCCTTGAATGAGGTAATCCATGAGAAAGCATTTGTAAGTGGCTTCAAATATAGGGGTTGGGCCAGTGTTATCACTGATAAGATATCCTCTTAAGGTGACTTTCAGTTCTAATAGTCCTAAGAATCTAGAATCTCCAGTCTTTTTTGTCTGCGTATTTTCCAGCTTCTCATTTTTACGTTTAACCCAAACCATGACTGAGACATCTTTTGAGATGTCACTACTTTTATAATACCAACAGATGGTAAAGGACGATGTTGCCACCTGCCTCTCTACTTCTCTCAGACTCAATTCTTGGGACTGCTTAGCCTCAGCCTTTCCAATAAAAGTGGACCCATTTGTTTAATGTTCCTTGCTTGACCTCCTTACTTCTGTTTCTGTGCCTTTTCTGGAATCACTTCTTCCATTTGCAAAGGCTCTCCTCTCTCTCTCTCTCTCTCTCTCTCTCTTTCAATATCCCCTTTCTGATAGGAATTTTTTTTTTGGCAAACCCTCCCCTAATTCTGAGGACACCATTTCTCTTCCTGTTGACACTTTTAATTAGAATCGGATTCACTTTTTTTTTTTTTTTAGAGTGTCTCTTCATATACTCATACTTTATCTCCAAAAATATATAAAATAAAATAAAAACCCAGGAAGTGACTTCATTAGGTATCCAGGGATTGGGACTTCAGTAGCTTTTGGGTGCACCGCAATGCTTAATAAAGGGCTGCACATTCTGGGGTTGGTCCGTCTACATCACCAGCTGTAGTGGGTTGAATAGTGGCCTGCCCCCCCCCCCCACCAAAGATCATATGCTATCCCCTAGAATCTTGTGAATGAGACCTTCTTTGGGAAAAGGGTCTTTGCAGATGTAATTAAGGTAAGGATCTTGGAATGAGATCATCTTGGATTATCCAGGAGGCCAAGTACCCCGCATATCCTAAGAGATATACAGGGAAGACAGAAGAGGTGCAGGGAGACAAGAAGGCTGTGGGGAGACAGAGGCAGACAGGAAGAATGCTATCTAAAGCCAAGGAGCGCCTAAGCCACCAGACCCCAGAAGGGGCAAGGAAGCATTCTTCCTGAGAGACTTGGGAAGTAGGGTGGCTTGATTTTGGACCTCTGGACTCCAAAACTGGGGGGGAACGAACTTCCGTTGGTTTAAGGCATCGAGTTTGTGATAACTCTATAGCAACACTTCAAAACTAATATACCTCTTTTGTAAACAAACCCAGAAATCATAAACCCAAGTGGTCAGAAGAAGGAATTTAAAAGAATCCCCTTGTTAATTCAGTTGCCAAATGGACAGTTAGGTCAGTAAAGCTACACACGGGGCGTCGAATGATTTTTAACGCAAGTCAGTTCCATTCGCGTGTACTTGCCGGGCGACCTCTCCTTAGCTTTAATTATTTGATGGTGTCTTGCAAGCATTCTCTACAACTTCAGTGAATACGCAGCTAAACAAAGCCAATATTCACTCTTATTGGTGCATAAAAAGCCACAGAAAACATGATTTCTCATACGTGGACATAGGAAAGACCCTCAACTGGGTAGAGTTTGTGATATTAAAGACAATTAAGGACTATGGGTCTTTTCGTTCTGAGTGTCCATTTATATGACGAAAGGCTTGTGCTGGGGAGAAGCAGACTCTACCGGGGCATGTGGGCTTTTCTCTCAAGAGGTTCCTTTCAGCTCTAAGACCTCTCTCGCTTTCCAATCTTTTTTTTTTTTTTCTCCCTCTCTCCAATCCACCCATCCCACGCAAGCTCCCGAGTGCCCCAGTGCAGGTGTATTTTATGTTTATTGCAGGCATTACAGATGTAAAGAGGAAAAAAGTAACAACCCATAGATTCTGATCAGGGTTTTCAATGTTCTGATGGGTATTTTTCAATTTCCTGGAGATAAAGAAATTCTATAAAACCGCTTTTAAATATATTATTTTGTAGACCAAAAAAACCCACCATATATCCAAAGGTTGCCGAAGAGACTGCTTAAGAAGAATGACTTGCAAACCTAAGACTGTTCTGTGCCTCTGAATAGGGCAGCTCTCCAGTGACTCGGCCCTCTGGGAATGGAGAGGTTTCTCAAAGTGGATTTTCAGCCAGTACCCTGTGAGCACCTTAAATAATATTGACCATGGAACGCTTCTGCGGTATATTGTACACAGTTTGCAGCCTTCAGCACTCAGTGTGGAGCATCATCTAACCTTTCTTTTGTTGAAGTAGAGTGGACATACAATATTATATTTTTCAGGTGTACAACATAATGATTCAACAGTTATATGCCTCATGCTATGCTCACCCCAAGTGTAGTCACGATCTGTCACCATACAACCCTTTCACCAGACTGTTGACTGTATTCCCCATGCTGTAATTTTCATCCTGGTAATTTATTTGCTTTATAACTGGAAGTTTGTACCTCTCAGTCTCCATTTATTTTGCCTATCCCCCCACTGCCGTACCTTCTGGCAACCAGCGGTTTGTTCTCTGTATTTAAGAATCTGTTTCTGTTTATGAGTCTGTTTCTGTTTTGTTTGCTTTGTTTTTTAGATCCCACATATAAGTGAATTCATATGGCATTTGTGTTTTTATGTCTGACTCACTTCACCTAGCATATTACCCACTGGATCCATTCACATTGTTGCGAATGGCAAGATTTTATTCTTTTCTATAGCTGAGTAATATTCCATTGTATATTTATACCATATCTTTTTCATTTATTCATCTATTGATGGACACTCATGTTGCTTCGAGAGCTTGGCTACTGTAAATAATGCTCCAATAAATGTATGGGTGGATATAACTTTTCAAATTAGTGTTTTTGTTTTCTTTGGGTACATACTAGAAGAGGTAATACTGGGTGATATGGTATTGGTATTTTTAATTATTTTAGAAACCTTCATACTGTTTTCCATAGTGGCTATATGCACCAACACTGCGTGAGGGTTCCCTTTTCTCCTTATCTTCACCAACACTTGTTATTTCTTGTCTTTTTTATTTTAGCCATTCTGACAGGTGGCATGTGCTATCTCATTGTGGTTTTTATTTGCATTTCTTTGATGATTAGGGGTGTTGAGCACCTTTTCCTATCTCTTGGCCATGTGTTCTTTGTAGAGATGCATACTCATGTACTCAACCCATTTTAATAAGATTATTTTTTGGTGTTGTATGAGTTCTTTATATATTTTGGATATTAACCCCTTATTGCATATATTATTTGTAAATATCTTCTATTCAGTAGGTTGTCTTTTAGTTTTGTTGGTTTCCTCGCTGTGAAAAAGCTTCTTAGTTTGATATAGCCCCAATAGTTTCTTTTGCTTTTGTTTCCCTTGCCTTTGGAGTCAGATCTAAAAAAAACGTCATTAAGATTGATGTCAAGGAGCTTTGCTTCCTATATTTTCTTCTAGGCTAGGAGTCTAATGGTTTCTGGTCTTAAATTCAAATATTTAATCCATTTTGAGTTAATTTTTGTGTATGGTGAAAGAAAGCGGTCCAGCTGTCCAGTTTCCCCAACACCAGTTACTGAAGAGACTATCCCATGTTCTTGCGTTCTTTGTCATAGCTTAGTTGGCCGTATATGCATGGGCTTATTTCTGAGCTTTCCATACTATCCCATTGATCTGTGTGTCTGCTTCTGTACTAATACCATACTGTTTTGATTACTATAGCTTTGTGGTAGAGTTTGAAATCAGGAAAGTTGATACATCCAGCTTTATTTTTCTTTCTCAAGAATGTTTTGTCCATTTGGGGTCTTTTGTGGTTCCATACAAATTTTAGAGTTTTTTGTTCTAGTTTCGTGAAAAATGTCATTGGAAGTTTGATAGGGACGGCACAGAATCTGCAGATTGCTCTGTGTGGTATGGACATTGTAACAGCGTTCTTCCAAACCATGAACGGAGCACCAAATATCTTTCCTTTTATTTGTGTCGTCTTCAGTTTCTTTCATCAGTGTGTTAGTTTTCAGCGTACATGCCTTTCATGTCCTTGGTTAAATTTATTCCTATGTATTTTTTTGATGTAATTGTAAATGGGATTGTTTTCTTGATCTATATTTCTGATACTTCATTATTAGTATATAGAAATACAGCAGGTTCCATACATTAATTTTGTATCCTGCAACTTACTGAATTCATTTATTCTAATAGTTTTCTAATAGGTGTTTTTTTTTTCCTGGAATCTTCAGGGTTTTCTATATTCTAGTATCATGTCCTCTGCAAATAATGAATTTTACTTCTTTTTCTTTTTTTTTAACCAATATGGCTATCTTTGTTTCTTTTTCCTGTCTGATTCCAGTACTATGTTGAATGAAAGTGGCATGAACAGACATCCTTGTCTTTTTCCTGATCTTAGAATAAAGGCTCTGTTTTTCACCACTGCATATAAGGTTACCTGTGGGTTTGTCATATATGGCCTCCATTATGTTGATGTGTGGTGATCCCTCTAAACCCATCTTGAGAGTTTTTATCATGAAAGGATATTGAATTTAGTCAGATGCTTTTACTACACCTGTTGAGACGATCATATGGTTTTTATTTTTCATTTTGTTAATGTGGTGTATTCACATTGGTTAGCAGATATTGAACCATCCTTGCATCCCTAGAATAAATCCTATTTGATCATGGTGAATGACCCTTTTAATGTATTGCTGAATTTGATTTTTTTTTTGATTACTGATTCAATTTTGTTACTAGTAATCAGTTCAGATTTTCTATGTCTTCTTGATTCAGTCTTGGAATATTGTATATTTGTAGGAATTTATCCAGTTCTTCTGGGTTGTCCCAACTCGTTGGCATATAATTTTTTTTTTTGTAGTCCCTTATAACCCTATATATTTCTGTGGTGTCAATTTTAACTTCTCTTTCATTTCTGATATTATTTATTTGGGGTCCCCTCTCTCTGTGATTACTATGACAAAAGGTTTGCCAATTTTATCTTTTCAAAGATCTACCTCTTAGATTCATTGATCTTTTCTAGTTTATTTTTAATCTCTATTTCATTTATTTTTGTTCTGAACTTTATTCTCTTTTTCTATAAATTTGAGCTTTGTTTCTTCTTCTTTTTCTTGTTCTAAGTTTAGATTGAGAGACTTTTCTTGTTTCTTGAGGTTGGCCTATATCCTTATACATTTCTCACAGCTTTCCCTGCGTCCCAAAGATTTCAAACCATTGTGTTTCCAGGTTCATTTGTCTCCAGGTATATTTGATTTCCTTCTTGATTTCTTCATATACCCATTGGCTGTTTAGTAGCATGTTGTTTAGCCTCTATGTGTCTGTGTTTTTTCCAGTTATTTTTCTTCTGAGTTCTAGTTTCATATTTCTGTGGTTGGAAAAGATGCTTGATATGATTTCACTATTCTTAAATTTATTGAGACTTGTTTTGTGGCTTAACCCATGATCTGTCCTGGAAAATGTCCCATGTACACTTGAATATTTATTCTACCATTTTCAGATAGAATGTTCCATATATATCTGCTCAGTTCATGTGGTCTAATGTATTTAAAGCCACTGTTTCCTTATTGATTTGTTGCCTGGATGTTCTGTCCATTGATGTAAGCAGGGTGTTCGAGTCCCCTACTATTACTGCGCTATTGTTGATTCCTCCCTTTATGTCTGTCAGTATTTGCTCCTATGTTAGGTGCTCCTGTGTTGGATATCTATTTACAATTGTTATGTCCTTTTGTTGGATCAGTCCCTTTATGATTATGTAATTCTTGCCTTTGTCTCTTGTTACAGCCTTTGGTTTAAGCTTGATTTTGTCTGATATAATATCGCTGCAGGTTTTTTTTCTTCCATTTGCGTGGATTATCTTTTTCCATACCCTTACTTTCTGTGTGTCTTTATATCTGAAGTGAGTCCCTTGTAGGCAGCATATAATTGGGTCTTTTCTTTAATTTATTCAGTCATCTGTGTCTTTTGACTGGAACATTTAGTCTGTTTACATTTAAAGTAATTATTGATAGGTATGTACTTATCACTATTTTGTTAATTGTTTTCTGGTTGTTTTTGTAGTTCTCTGTTCTTTTCTTCTTCTTTTGCTCTCCTCCCTTGTGATTGATGACTTCTTTTAGTGTTATGCTTGGATTCCTTTCTCTTTATTTTTTGTGTATTTTGGTATATAAATGTGGTTCCCACAAAGTTTATATAATACCATCCTAAGTATATAGCAGTCTGTATTAAGTTGATGGTTACTTAAGTTCAAACACTACATTCTTAGTCCTCTCCCTCCGTGTTTTATATTTATGATCTATTTTATGTACATTTTTATATTGTGAATCCATTAATTTTTATAGATATAATTGATATTAAATTTTAACCTTCATACTAGGTTTACAAGTGATTTACTCTGTTTACTTTTACCGGTGATTTTTTTTCTTTTCATAATTTTCTTCAAGGTATCTCTTTTCTGCTTAAAGTAGTCCCTTTAACCCTTCTTGTAAGGCTGGTTTGGTGGTGATGAACTCTTAACTTTTGTCTGGAAAATTCTTTGTCTTCTTCAATTCTGAATGATAACCTTGCTGGGTAGAGTATTTTCAGTTATAGTCTTCTTCCTTTCAGCACTTTGAATATGTCATACCTTCTTGTCTTTAAAGTGTCTGCTGATAACCAGTTTTTTTCTCTAGCCTCTTTTAAGATTCTATCTTTAATTTCTTACGTTTTAATTATTTTGTGTTTTAGTGTGGACCTCTTGAGTTCATCTTGTTTTGTACTCTGTGCTTCCTGAACCTGGATGTCTATTTCCCTCCCCAGGTTAGGGAAATTTTCAGCTATTATTTCTTCAAATAAGTTTTCCACCCCTTTTTCTCTTCTTCTTTCTCTTCTAATACAAATGTTAGTATACTTGATATTGTCACAGGGATCCCTTAACCTATGCTAATTTTTTAAAAAAGATTTATTTATTTTAGAGAGAGAGTGAGTGGGGGGAAGGGCAGAGGGAGAGAATCTTCAAGCAGACTACCTGCTGAGCACAGAGCCCAATGTGGGGCTCGATCTCGCAGCCCATAAGATCATGACCTGAGCTGAAACCAAGTGTCGGATGCTTAACTGTCTGAGCCACCTAGGCGCCCCTATTTTTAAAATTCTCTTTTGTTTTTGCTGTTCAGCTTCAGTACTTTCCATACCCTGTTTTCCAGATGCTGATCTGTTCTTCTATATCCTCTCGTCTGGTATTGATTCCCTCTAGTGTATTTGTCATTTCTGTTATTCTATTCTTTATTTGATTGGTTCTTTTTAGTATTTTTTGTTTGTCGAATTCTCATTGAGTTAATACACTTTTCTCTCAAGTCTGGTGGGCATCTTTATGACCATTACTTTGAACTCTCTGTCAGTTAGACTGCCGTCTCTATTTCGTTTAGTTTTTTTTCTGAAGTTTTATCTTTTTTTTTTTTTTTTAGCTTGGAGCATATTCTTATGTCTTTTGACTTTTTCTGTTTATTTCTATAAATTAGTACCTCCCCTAGTTTTGAAGGAGTGACTTTGTGTTGAAATATCCTCTGTATGGATGGTGTGTGCCTGGGGTGGTCTGTGCGGGCGGCTTCTTGGAGGGATGGCTGGAGCTGAAGCAAGTACAGGCCAAGGGGTCTTGGGACATTCTGCACTAGGGCTGCCCTGGCAGGGTGGCTGGAGCTAAAGTGGGTGCAGCTGTGGGTTCCTGGGACACTCCACACTGAGGCTGTCTTGGTGCGGTGGCTGGAGCTGGGTGGGCGTGGGCCAGCATGCTACACATAGGGGATGCCCTGGCTGAAGTGAACATAGGCTGGTACGTCCTAGGGCAACTTAAATCAGTTTGCCCTGGTGGGATGGCTGGAGCTAGGGTGGGCATGGGCTAGGGGCGTCCTAGAGTGCTTTGCATTTGTGCTGCCTTGGCTAGATGGCTGGAGCCATAGTGGGTGCTGTCTAGGAGTGTCCTAACATGTCCCGAACTGGAGCAGCCTAAGTGAGACGGCTAGAGGTGGTGCAGGTATGGGTGGGGGGCTGCCTCAGGGGGAGGGATGGAGCTGGTATAGGCTGGCATCCTGGGGCTCATGGAAGCAGCAGCCTGGCTAGAGTGCCTGGACCCTGCTCCTGTCTGCACTATCAAGGTGCAGGCAGAGCTTAAACAGTGGTATTTGCCAGCACCTCTGATCTCAGGGAAAGTTCCAGCAGTTCCCCCCACTGTTTGGTGGACATTCTAGGATTAGTAAATGGGTTTCCTTCACTTAGAGTCTAGTTGCCCTTTAAACCACTGTGCCTCCAGGTGGGCAAGTCTGCATGGCCCTCCTCAGTGCCATCCCTCCCCCTGCAGTTGGTAGTGGTGGGGGCAGGGCTCCCGTCATTATGTGCCTCTGTCCTTTGTTGAGGAGCAGCTGTCTAGCTGGCCCTCAGTTCTTCAGGAGGAATTGCTCCTCTATATGTTTGGGTAGATTTGTGTGTCCAAGGAAGGAGGTGAGTTTAGGGTTTTCCTGTGCTGCCATCTTGGCCCCCCTCTTACCACTGAACCTTACTGATGACTCCGGGTCAGTGTTATGAACACTCTCCCAGAGCCTTTTAGTTTTCCTGTGCTGCCATCTTGGCCCCCCTCTTACCACTGAACCTTACTGATGACTCCGGGTCAGTGTTATGAACACTTGCCACAGAAGAGCACATACTCCCACTCTCCCAGAGCCTTTTAGTTGTCTCGCATCTTCCCTTTATGTCAGATTCAACACGCCCCTCTCACTGTGCTTGCTGGGCCAGCCTCCAGCCCCTCAGCCAGCCTCCTGCCTAGCTCTTTTTAAGTTTTATTTTTTCCCCTAATCTGCAGTGAGTCAGAAACTAGAAAACTAAGCTTTTGACAATTTCTATGTTAAATAAGTGTCAACCATATTTTGAGAAAAGAGGCAAGGAGATTAAAGTGCAATAGCTTTCCTCTACGAAGGATGTGAAACGATGGTGTACGATAGAGACATTTTGGATGGACGTGCACTCACGAAAGGGGCTACATGTGGCTTCATATGCACCAGCAGCTAGGTTTCCACAGGTGTGTTTGAGAGTTCGAGGAAGAGTCCCCTCCTTCCCTACCCAAGAGGAGAACATGCAATAAGCATTTCTAGTTGGCCCAAGCAGAAACAAGAGATATGAAGGAGGCAGAGAGAGGAAGCCATGATAGGACGCCAAAGAGAAAGCAGGGTAATGGAAGGAGATGAGAGAAGTGGAAGTTAGAGGGAGAATAACTGTAAGGAGTGGAATAAGGAACAAAATGAAATCAGAACCTTACTGCTTCTGAGACTGGCTTTCCTGTCTTGACTGTCATTGCCATGGGCATGGAACTGCCTGCCCCAGAAGTACATTAGCCATTTCACATCACTACAGCGATTCAATTGACCGGCTGGGGAGATCCAGATATCCCAGTGTCGGTTTCCAAAGAGTAAAATTTACCTGTACACAATTCCTTTGGAATGAAGGAACTGCAGACCGAGGATGATTTCAGCAGCATAGAACCTGAGGGAAGGAAAATTAAAGTTGAATACGGATATGCACTAATGGGACAAAAGAAAATCCCCATTTTACATAGTATTCTAGCAAGTACTGTCCTCAGTACACACAACTTTTGTACGTAATCGTGTTCAGTCCTCACAAAAGGAAGATGCCATCCATTCTCTATGTGCAACCCCAGCCTGGAGAGGATGAAACAAAGCCGGTACCTTAAGTCAGTCTTACCTGCACTAGTGCTTATTCTTATCCTTTAAGCTATAATGTTCAAACTGTCATTTTTTTTTTGTTATTAAAACACACATGGACATTGAATGTAATAGTGTAAGTAGGATACTCATTTTCCCTTTTATTTTAAACTCTGCTTAGAGCCCTTAGACCTGCAGGCAGGGTCATCCCACACAGACCCGAGTTATTTATGGGCAAGAAATGCAGCCGGAGACGCAGAGGACAGGCTAGTGGAAGATGGGAGTGAGATGCTGTTCTCTGTCTCCAGTGATGACAGACACCTGGGAGGCACCGAGAGCACGGCAGCTGGCCTGCCTGGGATGGCTTTCATCCCTTCCAGACGTAGTGAGGAAGGCCGACTGAGAATCCTTTAGCATGAAAACTGCCTGCTGATTTCTCTGCTGCAGAAATCCCATAAAATTATCTCTGGGCACTTTGCTGATGGTTCCTGGAGGTGATGACCTTCGTGGTATGCTAGCCACTGGCTTTGACAAACACCCATTTCAGCCAGAGTTTCTGTCGGAGCTGGTGGGACCAGTCCATCTTTCAGCCCAGCTCAGCCTAAGCCACTCACAGTTCTCACGAGGGTTGAGTGAAACATTACTGAGCACCAGGCAAAGAAAGCTAGTGTGTACCCATATTTTTAAGTGGGCCTCGTGCCATAGTTTTCTTTTTTTCTGAATGTCACAGGGGTTTTATTATTGAGAAAACAGGGCCCACGCGAGGAAGAGTGGCAGGGGGTTCTGTGGGACTCCGCTGCATTCCCAGCTGGTAAATGCAGCCTGCCTGATCTCCCTTGATGCCAAAGAAGCTGAAGATTTCTTCTCAAGGAATCCATGCCTCTTCTGGTTTCCTAACGCTCCCGTCCCCGCAGCCAGATGCTTTATGCCCTCGCATGGAGCTTCCCGTTAAAGCCTTGGTTAAAAGCTTTCACTAAGCTTCAGCCCCATGACCACCTTTTAAGATCTGTGTTTCATTTCACTACTTCTTTTCAAAGGGCAAATATTTGCTTCTGTGTTTAGATTATTCAGAAGCGTGATGGATTGGGGCAGTTTCGTAAGAAACGGAGTCGTTGATGTCAAAACACAAAGAAATGAAACAAAACGGACTCCGGTTTAAGCTTCACAAACTGGGAACATAGTTACCTTGTTTGATATGTCCCCGAGGGATTGCCCTGACCTGGGATTGCGGTGCGCTGAGTGAGGAAATGGGGGAAAATGCCAAGTGGGAGATACATTCCGTGGGTATTGTAGGCACTCGGTGCCTGACGAGAACAGTGGAAACCCCCAACCCTTGGGAGGGCTCTTACGTTGCTCTGGAAAGATCGAACTTGTGACAGCTTTGGATGTGGTACATTAAGTCCCCTCCATTGAGGTACTCCATCACAAAAAAGAGGTTTTCCTAGGGAAAAAGAAAACAGTTCCAAATTTCAGCTGCTTTTTTTTTTTTTAAATAAGAACACAAGGACTACTTTTTAAATGGCTTTAGATTATTTCAGGGGAACAAATTCTGTCTTGAGATCACTTATAAAAAGACTATCACAGTAATTTATCTCATCTATAGCATTTCTGAACACCGAGGAGCTTGGGGCATCTGGGAGGCGTATGTGTAACATTTGCTGGGACACTGCGTGCTAGGATTCAGCAGATGGCGCACAGGCTGAGGAAGGGTCCAACTGGACTTGCCCACCTAACAGTGGGATGGTGTCGGGCACTTAGTGTTGGGCACCTACTGAAATTGATAGCATGTAGGATGGTAAAGAGAATACAATTCAGAGCTCCAATTCCAGGTGCAGGGCTTGGAAGCATGCATTCGACACTTAATGAGTAGTTCTGAACATATTCTCCGGGTATGGCACTGTGGCAGGAGTGAGAGTGGGGGTGTGCATTCCTGCCTCATCCATCAGAGATGATGAAACACGGTCCTGCCTTCAGGAACCTTACAATTAAGTATCGTAAGTATCGTCTTCTTTCTTTCCAGTCCTTACTTCTATCCAGTCTTGTTGTGAACCACAGCTGGTGAGCTAATGCGTTGCTCCTAACAGAAGACACCATGCATGTTACTAGAGCTGGCCGCCTTGAATGGCAGCCATCAAAAGAAAGGCTGAGTGGTCCGCAGGTTGTGGTTAGAGTATCAGAAGTGGCTACAATTGCAATGAGCCTGAGTTCCTCCTACGATGTGAGATCATACTTCTTCAATAAGCACATTTATGGCATTTTGAGCATCTCAATTCTGAGAGTCCTCATGAACCACAGAATTAGTCATCCTTAAAGTGTGAAGACATTGAACATGTCTGTGCATGAATTTGCACCTGAAAGCCTCACTTGGGTGATTTTTTAACAGAATTAACCTTTGAGTTTTGATGTGAGACTAACCAAGGCCGTGGGGCGTACGAGGTGTCGGTGTTCTGGTCTGACGGTGACATACACTGCCTCCCATTTCTACTGGGAAACCGAGTATTGTGGCTATTATCTCAATAGTTCAGGTAAAGGTAAGTGTTGCCCTGCTTCTTCTAAAGTTGACCTCTCCTCTAACTTACTGGTTCCATATATCTTTAACTGGAGCCCTTTCTCTTATGGACAGGCCAAAATTCTCTGCTGATAGAAGTCCTAACTTAACGTCGTTATTTCACGCATAACTTGAAATTAACCATCTGTCCAATCTGCACACACCTGCTTTATCAATAGCACATCTTTCCTTTATCTCTTGTTCTTGTAAGTACTGTATAGACAGCTTCTAACTACCTTTTAACATAAAACTATGATGGCCTGTATGCACACAGTGGTGGAATCTCCTAGGTGCTCAGGAGAATGAATGATATAAAAGCTTAAAGTAAGGCCGTTTATAACAGTGCTCAGACAAAAGGATCCTCTTAAGAGTTAGGAAGCTTACAAATTCCTATAAAAGTTGAAAATTTGGAATTTATACGTTGTAAGCTAGGACTAGAGGCAAGAGGCCAACCCTAACTTCTACACAACTGTGGGCATAGCAGTTCCATCTGTTCTGAGGCTTAAATCGGCTCTGCACCTAGCTGTGAAGGACTGGGGGTTGAATCTGTGTGGTCAGAGAGTCTAAGATATCGTAAGGCATAGTCATTGTTTACTCCCTTGGGCATTCCAAGAAGCCCACACTACTGCAGTGATTAATAATTAAATAGTAATGGAGATTTATGGCATCTTGGTTGCCACACTTAATCCTACTAAAAGATTTTATGTCTCTACAATAAATCTTTTAAAACAATCTCTTCTAATTCTCATCTTTATATTAAGCCAGGGGCACTGAAAAAAAGCCAATCAATCATCTTTGGTTATTTATGATAGCATTTTGCTTCAGTTGAAGTGCTTGGTTTGGGTGACTACCAGCTAAAACGTGGGCTGCTTACGGAGGATAAGGGCAGTCCATGCCTGGAGGTCCAGCTTGGGTGGGCAGGATGGGGTAAACCTATTATCCTGCTAGAAGGTGCTGCTTTTTTCTAGGGGGTTCTAGAAACTGTTTGGAAGTCTCGGTTATCTACTCATCCAGGGAACTGTTGGGGCCACTCTGGGCCCCATGAGATGGCACTGTGATGGAATCAGAATAAACATATACACATACACACCATGCTGTCCTAGGGTTTGGGGTTCAAGGATCACATTTGGAAGGATGGATAAATCTTTTAAAAGTTGAATGCCAAGTCCCAGTCATAAAAAGTAAATACAACTATAATAGACTCAGACTTTCATGAATGGCTGAAATGGGAGTGCTCAGAGCTGAAGGTGACCTGCCACTGACCTGGAACCCTGCAAGACCACTCCCAAAAAGAACAGTCTGCCCACTGAAAATACTCCACATTGGCTCAGGTAGAACTCAACCCAGAAGGACAAGACTCAGGGTAATGGTCAAGACCAGGGGCTTTGCCCTTACTGAGAGCTGAGTTCATATTTCCCCTATTTGTGACCTTGGAAAAGTTAACCTCTCCTAAACCTCATCTTCTTTATATCTTTGCAAAATGGAGGAATTATATTCCCGCCCCATAGGGTTGTCATGAATATTACATGAGACGATATATGTAGACAGCTGGTTCAGGTTGGCACTCAGCATGCACTTGATATTTGGTAGCTGTTGTCATAGGAAACGATTTAAAAGCCAGTCAAAAAACCCCAGCAGATCAGAACTAAATAAATGGAGAGAGATCCATGTTCATAAACGGGAATACAAGATCATCAAGACATCAGTTCTTTACAACTTGACCTATAGATTTAGTGAAATCCCTACCAAAATCCCAGTGAGTTATTCTGTGGATATCTACACACATTCTAAAGTTTACACGAGAGGCAAAAGACCCCGAATTGCCAAAAAAAAAAAATTTCTGAAGGAGAACGAAGTTGAAGGACTGACACTACTCACCTTCAAGACTTAACCATGAAGCTACAGTCATCAAGACAGTGTGGTATTGGCCAAAGAATAGACACATAGATCAATGGAACCAAACAGGACTCCAGAAGTAGACCCACACAAATATAGTCAACTGATCTTTGAAAAAGAAGCAAAAGCAATATAGTGGAGCAAAGACAGTCTCTTCAAGAAATGGTACTGGATATCAGAGCATTCCACCTTTCTTAATTTTCACTACGTCTTATAGGAAGAAGTCACATGATGTCAATAACCAAACAACAGCAGATACTTCTCAGAAAAAGAGCCCGCACAGTCCTATGGCTCTTGAAACAAACAGGAAAGCAAGAGGCTAGGTCTCGACTAATGGTGTCCTATCTGCTCTGGTCATGAGCTGAGAGAACATACAAAGCAGGCTAGTGAGGAGGGACATGCGCTTGTGAACCACACACACCAGTGCGGAACTCTCTTAATGCCGAGTAATACGTTATCTGACACACATGATTCTTTTGGGGAGTGAGAACTGAGGTTGTGAGGGGGTTGGGGGATGGGGTACTCCAATCTGCCTGGTCTTAGACTTTGTCAGCAGCTCCCGGCACAGCACCCATGGAGTAGAAATTCTTGTCTCTGTGTCATCAGTGACTGTGATCAGTACATCATGCCATCCCTGGGCCTCAGTCTCAACCTCTGAGAAATGAAGAGTATTGACTAAACTCCCCTTTAGTGGCCTCAGCACCCCCGGATTTTCACCAGACATTTTATTTCTTTTTCCTTTCGGGATAAAGATGACATTAATAAACTACCGAGCACATAAGGTCCATGTTGTGCCTCCCAGATGATAAAATACATATAAAAGGATGTGAGGCTTGCAAAATTCTTATGTCTTTGCCTAGAACAAATGCATATTTGAAGTAAAATTAAAGACTACTCAAATGGGAGGAAGCCATCTGACCACTATTGTAGGGCCTTCTTTGGGGTGTCATGGTGGGCCAGAATGCTGGCCCACAGAGATGAGCCTCCCTTGGAACTCTCCTCAAAGGAGGTAAGCATTCTGGCCCACCATGACACCCCAAAGAAGGCCCTACCATAGTGGTCAGATGGCTTCCTCCCATTTGAGTAGTCTCCTGGTTATGCTCATAGAACATGGCTAGTGGTTGGGGGCAGATACCTCTGTGTCCCAAGGGCCTTGACTATGACTGCTTTAACAGTTAATCCCACCAAGGGCTGAAGATAAGAATGGGTTAGAACAGAATGTGCCTTCGCACTGTTTTGAGCAGATATTGAGTGGCAAGAGGATAACTTTTTGATTGGTCTATTTTGTTTCCAAATCATGCATCTTATTCTCTAGAACTCAAGCAGGCCTGCTTAAAGAAGTACATCTCTGACTTTGGAAAAGAATAGAAACACAGGACTAGAGCCTGACAACCTATAGGGTTATTGTCCCCAGTTCAATCAGTGAATTTTTTCACTTTGTACATGTACGTGGCAAAAACAGCATTCTGTCAAGGACTCCTTGGGAAAAAGTGAAATTTACAAAAGAAAGGTTGCCTCGGTTGCCTGCAGGAGGAGACACGCTGAGGTTCTTGAAAGCTCTGTTGGTATCAACTCAAACGGACTGATTTGTAAAATGAATGTTCAATAAGGCTTTGCGGTCTTTGGAGTGAGTTCTCCGAGTGTCCTTCCATCATCCACTGATTTTATTAATGAAAGAAAAAAAAAACAGTGTATTTCCATCCTGTCCGTTTAGCTGGGGTTTGAGAGTACAATGACATTAGAGCCACTGGAAGAACTGGCTAACAAGAAAGTATTTGATATACCAGTCAATAACATTTATCTATCACCGCCAGGTTATAAATATAGCTGTGGCATACATGCTGTTTTGTACGCCAGACCATAAAAACAAGAGAGTGACAGTTACGTATTGCTTTGCTGTGATTTTCTGACAACTGAACACAATAATCGATGTTGATACCCTTAGATAGATGGGTATTCAAAGTTCTGTAGCTCTTTTTCTTTTCTTTTTTTGGTGCTTTAAAAGTGGTATTTATTATATTCTTATAAGATCACTTAAATAATATATATCAAGTACTTTCAAAAATTCAAAATAGCCTAGCATTTTTGCAAAGAATTCTGTATGTTTATGTACAAAGTACTGGATTTTCCAGTTCCCACAAATCTTTCATTACTTGGCTGATGGAACAGTATAGTTGGTTCTCCTATGTTCTTACAAAAAGATGAGACTGCCGTAGGGAGACTCTAATATCTAAATGCCTTTATTCATATTCTTTATGAAATAGCTATATAAAACTCAGCTGTAAACAAAGTGATTTATACTGGTAAAAAGAAGGAAAGGACGTAAACATTATACATAAGAATAAAAACATTTAAGTACTTTGCTAATCCAAGAACTAGAAAAAAATCATTTTTCAGATAACATGTACTAATTTCAGTGGTATTCAAGGCCAGAACCTTTAAACCATTCTGGTCTAAATTGAAGACCCTGCCTTTGAACCTCTACCTTTGTGCCTCCCATCATGTTTACTTACACCCTCGATGTACTCAGTCTTAACTAGTATTACAAGTGGACGGGGTCCCCTTTAGAGTGTGAAGGACCTCAGAAGTTTTTGCTTCTACTTATCATCCCCCCCAAAAGCAAAGGTTTTTAAGGGTGAGAATTACAACCTGTGAGAATGGCCTTTTTGACACCCCCAGCTCTGTGGTCATGCAGAAATGGAGGGGTTTCCTGTCTGGAAGAACACAGAGCTGGAGGCAGGGCTGCCTAAGCTGTGTGCTGGGAAGGAGCACCCCAGGTGAGGGCGGAGCTTTTTGCATCCGGTGGGCACAGGTATGGGGCACACTGGATGGTGGGCTCACCTGTATATACTTACACACTATCGGTTTGGTCACACCAACACTCAACTTCCTAGTTATGTATGTAGTTTAGAAGGCTGGAGCAATTATACATTTGGAGTATTCTATCTATTACTGTCTTCTTTTTTTAAAAAAATTTTTATTATGTTTTGTTAGTCACCATACAGTACATCCTTAATTTTTGATGCAGTGTTCCATGAATCATTGTTTGCGTATAACACCCAGTGCACCATGCAATACGTGCCCTCCTTAATACCCATCACCGGCCTATCCCATTCCCCCACCCCCCTCCCCTCTGACACCCTCAGTTTGTTTCCCAGAGTCCGTAGTCTCTCGTGGTTCATTCCCCCTTCTGTTCACCCCCCTTCATTCTTCCCTTCCTTCTCCTGTCGATCTCCCTGCTATTCCTTATGTTCCATAAATGAGTGAAACCATATGATAATTGTCTTTCTCTGCTTGATTTCACTTAGCATAATCTCCTCCAGTCCCGTCCACGTTGCCGCAAATGTTTGATGGCTGAGTAATATTCCATTGTATACATGGACCACATCTTCTTTATCTATTCAACTGTTGAAGGGCATCTCGGCTCCTTCCACGATTTAGCTGTTGTAATGCTGCTATGAACACTGGGGTGCATATGGCCCTTCTTTTCACTACATCTGTATCTTTGGGGTAAATACCCAACAGTTCTATTGCTGTCTTCTATATTGAGCTGTATATTCAAACATCCTACAACAGGCTTATTTCCTTTTTCATTAAGGACACACCCTCAAACCCAACAGATAATCATATGTGTGCATTTTATATCTAAATAGGGAGTGTGTGGGGGCGGGGGGGAGAGAAAAAATTGCTCTCTGCTGATCAGCAAACTCATTCATTAGGGCTGTTTTATATTTCTGCTATACCCTAATTAGTAAAATTCACTGCCTTTAATAGACCTATTAGTACATTTCAGAAGTAATGTGCCTGAATTTCCAGAGGTCTGTACCTTGCAATGGGAACTCCGGTGGTATTTACTGGCTTAATTGTCCCACAGGGTCTTTTTGCATTAACAAATTATTTCCTTTCATATCAAAGTACAAACAGGACTCCATTTCATGAATTTTAAAATTGTTGTCCCTGATCGGATTAGGTCTCTACTGAGAAGCAATATAGCAGCTAGGCCTATGGACTTCACCCCTTGAACTGCCCGAGTTTGAATCCTGGCTCCCCTGTTTAACAGGTGTTTGACCTTTGATGGGTTGCTTATCCCCGTAGGATCACTTCAGTTTCTTTATCTGTAAAATGGGGATAACAGTATCAACTTCGTAGGGTTGCTCGGAAGAGTAAAAGAGCTAAAATTTGTAATGTGCCTACAGCATGGACTGGTACATAGTGAACGCTCCATTAATGTCCCAGCTACTAGTACGTTTACAACGACAGTTAGTGTATGTGTACGATACATGCGAATATGCACGTTGAGACGTACACTCACGAGCACGAAAGGACCGCAGGGACAGACTGAGTTTTAACAAAAAAGGGAAGGTGTTAAGGAATATATGGCTTTGATGTGAAAATGACCTACTTTGCTGAAGACTTTAGTCACTAAATTATTAATACTCGAGTTGGTTAATTAAACTATTTAGTTAACTAAATTATTAGTTACTAAAAAGATATAAAAAAGGAGATAAACAAAAATACCTCCCTCGGAGTGCCTTTAACTTGGAATGAGTCTCTTCTTTTTATAGTACTTTTATGTATTTTCCAATTTTCAATGCATGTTTAGGTGTAATTTTATAAGCAGGGAAAATATTAATGTGACTTAAAAATTTGAGTGATTTTTCTATCGCTTTATATGGTATATATTCTCAATATTTGTCCAGGGAGCTTGTTAATCTTGTTCAGATTGAAGCTACTGAAGAATGAATCCCCAAAAGTACAAGGAATGGCTAGGGCCTTGCCCTCTACCCAGAGTATCAATTTCAAAGAGGTCTGGAAAAAGTCTGATTCACTGATAGATCAAAATAAGTATTGCTATTTGTAGTGCTGGCATGGAAATTTAGATTAAGTGTTTGGTGTAAAGCAAGATGCTATCTTTTTTGTAGCTCACCTAAGTTGAAACTGGCAGGCTTAAACGTTCTGATGAAAGTATGGCCAGGCACAGGGTAGTATGTCTTCTCATTACATACTTTTAAAAATCGCTTCTAATCAGAATAATACAAATAGAATAATTCTTTCAAAAAAGACTCAAAACTGAAAAGACCTAAAAATGGAAGCATCATTAAAACACAAATCTATGTTTACAATACGAAAGCAAGTTGATTACGTACAAGATTAAAGTGACAGATGTCATCAAACCAGTTGTGTAATTCCCACAGGGCTGTTTGCAGACTCAGGTGTCATTTAGCGAAGTTAAGGGTCCTAGGGCTGTCAAAACATGTCCTTTTAAAATATTATGTTTTAAATATCGATATTTTGTGAATGAATATTCTAGAATTAGTGAAGGAGGAATTGCAGAAGTTATGTTAATATAATGTGCCTTCTATACTGCCTTAAGAATGAGCACAATCCTTTTTATTAGGAGAATGAAAATAAAGAGCATGGGAAATTATTTTAGTGATGACCACTATTCAATATAGGCAAGTACTGAATAAATAAGCAGACAGTTGCCAAATGTGCACCTGTTACTGGATGAGTGCAGACTTGAGGGCATTAAAGACCTTAGTAATCCCATCAAACCAGTAACAATTTTGAAAATAAATGGAGACCTCTGCAAATAGCATGCAAATGAGGTCAGGAATATAGACTCCATCTCCAGGAAAAGGAGGAAAAGAACAATCTCAGTCCTTTTTCCTAGCTTTCTTTCCTTCAAAGGCTAGGAAGTCAATGTCGTAAATCGTATACAAGAGAAGACTTGCAATGTCGAAGATACGCACCTGGCATAGTCGTTACAAAGTATACCAGGACCTCTTTCAGAGTCTCACACATCAGGTATCCTTAGTAAGTGCTAACTACTCAAGATTATAGAGTAACAGTACAGAAACTGGAGAGTAGAATTAAACTCTCTAGGATATACCCTGATAGAGCCAGTGGAAGGAGCTGGGAGGTGTATTCTGGAGAACAAAGAAGAGCTCGTCCAAACTAAAATGAAACAATATACCTACAGTATTGAGCTCTGTGCCTGGAGTAGTGTAAGAACTCATCACATATTAACCTTTATCATGTATATTGTCATTATTTTATCACACAGGGAATGAAAACATTAATCTGTATTATAGTCAGTGCAAGGATGGCCCCAGGATTTGTAAGGTCTGGAGCAAGAGTACAAGTGGGTGTCAATACCATATGTATAACAATTTAAGTGTTACAAATCACGTTTACCAACTATTGCATTAAATATATTCTATATGCCTATACATATCTACAGAGAGTGCTAGAGAGCTCCCCCTCTGTTGTTTGGGTCTAAGGTTTAGATCATGAAAGGATAATTCTCTAATAAAATGAGTTGTGGGTTGGATTTGCTGTTAGGCACCTTGAAATCTCAATTTTTCTAATTTTGGATTGATAATATCTAGAAAGAAAAGAGCACTGACATGTGATCAGTTCGGCTGATTCTTGGATCTCCATTTCCTTAGCTGCAAAACGAGGGAACTGCTGCCCCCCAAATCCCAACAACTCCTATGCTTAAAAAACTTCTAAAAATATATCAAGATATAATTAACGTACAATATTATTAGTTTCACGTGTACAATACAGTGATTGAGCATTTGTATACATTGTGAAATGGCCGTCACAGTAAGTGAAATTAGCATCGGTCACTTCACAAAGTTAACACACTATTACAGACCATACTCCTCATGCTGTACAGTATATCCCCATGACTTCATTTTATAGCTAGAAGTTTGTAGTTCTTAATCCCCTTCACCTATTTCAACCCCCACTAATCCCCCTCCCCTCTGGCAACCACCAACCCATTCTCTGTACCCGTGAGTCTGGGTTTTGTTTTGCTTTTTAGAGTCCATATAAAAGTGAAATCATGTGGTATCTGTCTCTGTCTGACTTATTTTACTTAAAACACTCAAGGTCCATAGGTGTTGTTGTAAATGTCAAGATTTTATTCTTTTTTGTAGCCGAGTAGTATTCCATTATACCCCCCCCACACACACACACACACAAATACACATCATCTTTATCCATGTAGCCACTGATGGTTATTTCCGTGTCTTGGCTATTATAAATAATGCTGCAATACACATAAGAGTGCATATATCTTTTCAAATTAGTGTTTTCATTTTCTTTGGATCAACAGCCAGAAGGGGAATTACTGGCTCATATGGCAGTTCTATTTTTAGACTTGTGAGGATCCACCATACCATTTGGTATACCAGCTGCACCATTTACATCCCCACCAGCAGTGCACAAGGGTTTCCTTTCCCCACATCCTTGCCAACTGTTGTTATTTCTTGACTTTTTGATAACAGCCATTCTGGCACGTGGCAGGTTATATATCACTGTGGTTTTGTTTTGCATTTCCCTGATGAGTAGCGTTGAACATCTTTTCGTGGGTCTGTTGGCCATCTGTATGTCTTAATTAAAGAAATGTCTATTCAGGTCCTCTGCCCGTTTTTAAATCGGTTATGTGTTTTTTTGATATTGAATTGTATCTGTTCTTATATTTTGGATACTAACCCTTTATTGGTTATCATTTGTAAACATCTCCTATCATTAGAACCCCTTCAGCTGGTTGCCTTTTCTTTTTGTTCATGGTTTCCTTTCTGTACAAAAGCTCTTTAGTTTGATGGAGTCTCATTTATTTTTGTGCTTGTTGCCTTGTCTGAGGACGCAAAAGAATGTCACTTAGAGCTTACTGCCTATGTTTTCTTCTAGGAATTTTGTAGTTTCTGAACTTATATAAGTCTTTAATCCATTTTGACTTTATATGGTGTAAGAAAGTGGTCCAGTTTCATTCTTTTGCACGTAGCTGTCCAGTTTTCCCAAAACCATTTAATGAAGAGATTCTTTCCCTCTTTGTATGTTGTAGCCTCCTTTGTCAAAGATCGACTGTAAAAGCATGAGTTTATTCCTGCACTCTCTATTTTTATCCTGTTCTATCGGGTCTATGTGTGTGTGTTTGTGTCAATACCATTCTGTTTCATTACTATGACTTTGTAGTATAGCTTGAATTTAAAGAGCATGATACCACCAGGTTTGCTGTTCTTTCTCCAGAATGTTTTGGTCATTTGAGTTCTTCTGTAATTCCATACAAGTTAATTTTTTTGGTTCTAGTTCTATGAAAAATGCGACTGGTAGTTCAGTAGGGATTGCACCAAATCTGTAGATTGCTTTGGGTAGTATGCACATTTTAAAAGTATTAATTCTTCCAGTCCGTAAGTACTGAGTACCCTTCCATTTATTTGTGTCTTTTTCAATTTCTTTCATCAAGTCTTATATTTTTAATAGTACACGTCTTTCACCTTCCTGGTTCAATTTATTCCTAGATATTTTATTCTTAATTCCGTTTACAATGCATCATTGTCTTAATTTCTCTTTCTGCTACTTCATTATTGGTGTATAGAAATGCGACAGATTTCTGTATAATTTTGTATCTACAACTACTAGATTCTAACAGTTTTCTGGTGGGGTCTTTAGGGCATATCTATCATCTATAGTATCATGTTATCTAAAAATGGTTTTACTTCTTTTCCAATTTGAATGCGTTTTACATCTTTTCCTTGTCTGATGGTTGTGACCAGGATTTCCAATATTAGGTTGCATAAAAGTAGTAAGAGTGGACATTGTTGTCTTTCTCCCAGTCTTAGAGTAAAAACCTTTAATTTTTCGCTGTTGAATATGATGACAGCTGTGAGTTTGTCATACACAGCCTTCATTATGTTATGTTCCCTCCACAACCACTTTGTTGAGTGTTGGCTCTTCTCTCTGGTGTAGATCAAGGGGGCCAAGGTGTCTGATGTGGGACACCAACCGCTTGCTCCTCTGTAAGAAGTAGCTGTCTGGTGAGCTCTCTGTTATACGATGCTGCACCAGGCGTGGGGTTTTTGCAAGACTGGGTCTCTCTCTACCTCTCCTATCAGTCTCAACATGGTCCTCTCATCCTTTGTTGTGCAGAGTACTTCATCTATTCTTCCGGGGAGATGATCCCCATGCAGCTGTGGATTTGGTCTGTCCATGGGAGGAATTCAAGATCTTCGTAGGATGCCATCTTAGACCCCCCTGCCCCAATGCCTTGTTAATTGGAAGCCACTTTAATAATGCTTTATCTATTGAGTCTGTTATTATAAGAAAAACAAATGAGTAAAGCAGATCAAATTAGTAGCTAGAAGCAGCCAAGATGTTCCCCGATAGGTGAAAGTATAAACAAGCTGGGTCCATCCAGACAATGGAACAGAATTCAGCAATGAAATGAGCTCGTAAGCCATGAAAAGACAGGAGGGAACTTTAAATGCATGTAACTAAGTGACAGAAGCCAATCTGAAAAGGCTACGTAGTGAATGATTCCAACTATACAACATTTTGGAAGAGGCAAAACTATGAAGACAGTAAGGAGATCGGTGGTTGCCAGGGGTGGAGGGGAGGGAGGATTTTTAGAGCAGCGAAATGATTCTGTATGATACTGTAATAGTGGACACATGTCATACATTTATCAAAACCTATATAATGTTCAATACAAAAGTAACCCCCACAGTAAACTATGGACTTTAGTTAATAATAATGTATCAATACTGACTTTTGGTTGTAATGAGTGTACCACACTAAAGCAAGATTTAAACACAGAAACTCTGGGGGCTGGAGGAAGGGGGCTGTGTACTTTCCACTCTGTTTTTCTATAAACCTAAATCTGCTCTAAAAATATAGTCTATTAATTTAAAAACAACTAGTAGCTCTAGGCTAGCCAGTACGTTCAAAGTGACGCGAATACGTAAGACTAGAAGAAAGACCCGGTTAAGATTCTTCCTCATGTGCTGAGAGACTATGGACTATGAGAAACAAACTGAGGGCTACAGAGGGGAGGGGGGTGGGGGAATGGGATAGGCTGGTGATGGGTACTAAGGAGGGCACATAGTGCATGGTGCACTGGGTGTTATACACCACTAATGCATCATCGAGCCTTACATCGAAAACCGGGGATGTACTGTATGGTGACTAACATAATATAATAAAAAATCATTATTAAAAAAAAAATTCTTCCTCATGTGGAATTCATACAAGCCTCAGTAAAATGAAGAATATGGAGACTAATAAAACTCTCCTAAATTCTTATAATGTTTATATGTCCTATAAAGGTGGAAATTTCTACAAAGAAGGTAGCATTGCAGGTTCGATGTGAAATCTTCCTTGAAACTATGACTTCCAGAAACATTTTTATTTACTTTGGTTGACAGCATCTACTTATCAAAATATTTGTAACTGCTCTTCTAGGAAAAAAAAGATGTAAATCGAGTTTCCTGGGGGGAATTATTGCTTATTTTTTATTAACCTATTAAACACGTAGGATTTAAGGGCTCATTCACATGCTAGCTAAATACAAATCCTTATAAAGTGGGTATAGGAGATACCCCATTAGTTTTAGTTCCTAAAGGCTGACTCATCTTTGCCAGCTTCCATCCTGGCAAATTCCCATCCCACAGTTTCTCTTCAAACTCAGGCCCTTGGATGGTACCTCGCAGTTTGTGCTCTGTCTTGTACGGGAGTGGTATTGGTGCCCTTGCCGCTGACATTTCAAGCCTTTTCTATGTCTCCTCGAGACTCATTCCCATTTCTGCCCCTGTCATTTCCAGCCTGAGGAAGCTTCCTTCTTTTCTGTCCTGGTTGCAGCCATGACGCGCACACTCCAGTTTTCTCTCCTGCCTCCAGCTTTCACTTCACGTCCTAGGAGAGCCCCTCTTCTTACCAAGAGTCTCCTGTATGCTTTATCCTAACCCCTTCATTTTCCAAAACCTTCCTCCGTGAATTCCTGCCTTTTGTCTGGCTTCTTTGTCTGTCTCCAGAGTTCTCCAGTAACCCTTGAGCCCTGGGATCACGTGCTTTCTGAAAGACTTTGTATAACTACTGAGTCTACCCACCTGTCACTCAAGACTGACCTTAGCTGTCACTCAAGACTGACCTTAGTCCCTCATCTTCCCACTAGACGCTTCTTTCTCTTCCTCCTAAACAGCCCCGTCAGCCCCCTCACCACTCTGAATACATAGTTCCTACTTTCTTGAAATTCTTCCCTCTCCATTAATCTTTCTCCTTTGATCCTCCCCCCACCCCTACACTTCCCTCCCCGAGGGGTCTTTCTTTGTCACTTACCTTTCCTCTTCCTCCTTCTACTTCTTAACGGGAGGGTGCTTTGGTTTGGTACTTGAACCTCTTCAGTGGGTTTATTACAACTCACAAATGTTCCCATAGTTTCAACTACTGCCTGTTTGCAAAGAGTCCCACATTTACCCCTTCCTCCGTGTGTACTCACAGATCCCCTTAAACGCAACGTGGTCTTTGGTTTTGATTAAAAAGAGACAAAAGACGCAAAACAGTCACTTGTGCCAAACCCACATCAGCAAACCGAGACTTAATATCTAACTGCGGTTTCAGCCTCTCTCAAGAACGTGACTTTTAACCAGTCAACCTGGAATTATGTACCCAGCACTAGTGAGGTAATCTGCATGACAGACACCCCCCATCCTTCCTCCAAAAGAGAGTGACTTACCTGAAACAATACACTTTCTTTGTCTTGTCCCCTACAAAAGCCTCCGCGTGATACAGCTCTTCGGAGCTCCATTCTGTTTGCTAGACGGGTTGCTGCCTAATTTGTCAATCATTGAATAAAACCAATTCGATCTTTATTCAGTTGAATTTTAAAAAGATTTGGTGGCAGTGATGGGCTCCAAAGCAAAGTTCTGACAGCATTCGGACACAAGAAAAACACGGGTGTGGCACCCCTGAATTCTTCTGAATACCCTCACCCCCCTTTTCTGAGAGCCATGGGTAAGCTCCTCTCAGTTCCGTTCTCCTTGAGATAAGCTCCTCATCTAACTGGCTTTCCATCAGTCGTGCGTGGGCAGCCGCGGGTAATTCAGGCCACAATTCTCATTTAATTGGTGGAAACACCCGACCCTTGATTCTGTCCCAGTGGTAGTTGGCAGTTCCCCATTTCTGTGGAGCGGCTAGTCCGCAGTCTGCCTTTGTCGGGTCTGTTGGTTCAGCCCTTTCCCCAGTCCGAGGTTCCAGGGCGCGAATTCATGCCCCTACAGAGGAAGCCTTCTCTTCGCCAGGATGCAATCATATCTCTTGGTTACTACTGATGTGTTAGGGTGCCCAGGATGTTTTTTTGTTTTGGCATAGGGCGTTCTTTGGGCCAGGATGTAGTAAAATCCCTTGATTCCTAGTACGTTAAGGAGCAGGTGCTTTTTGTCTTGTTTTATGTAGATAAAGACCGTTGCTAATGGGCGTCTGTACCTGTTCACTGTTCGAATGCTCGCCACCTAACCGAAAGGCTCCTACATTAGATTAAAATTTCTATGCAGTGAGGTACCGCATAAAAACACCACACAATCCCCAACCCAGCGGCAGCTCATCCCTGTTAGGTATTAGTTTGGCGCCAAGAGACTTAACTTTAAAAAAAAAAAAATTCTAAAAAGTTAAGCATGCTGCCTGCAAGCACACCAGCTTATTTTATGTCTCAAAACTTTGGTCCTGGAAGCTATACATATCTACAAAAATGGCCAAAATCTTCCTAAGGACAGCCCAGGATTATACTGGCTATGATGGGGAACATTACAACAGACAAGATCATTCATTTAAGACGTGTACTTGAAAGCAAGAGTGGACTACATAAACAGATTGGAATACCTATTTTAATTTATATGCATTTTTAATGCCTTTTAAAAGGCTTCAAGAGTCCAAAATTGCTTTTGTGAAAAAAAATTGTAAAAGGCTAATGAAAAATTAAAGACACAAGAGGCACCGAAAATAAAAAAAAAGATGACAGAACTGATGTGACTCCTCCTAGTCCCCTCTATCCTCTTTGCCTGAGTAATCACAGGGTACTGGTCCTCTGTTTGAACTGCCTTTCCATTCTGGAGAGACTATTAAACAGTTATTTTAAAAATAAAGCTATCCAAACTTATAGGAGACTCTCCTGGGGTACCTCGCATTCCTTAGTCAAAGACTGAACTAAGGGCCATAGATGAAGGACTTCCTACACCCTGGGAGGATACACAAGTTTTCCGAACCATTTAGAGTCATTACGCCAGGCTTTCAGATCTTTACCAGCTTGTGCACCTGCTGGTAGAAAAAGTAGATGCAGAAAGGGCTGTGTAACCCTGAGGGCGGTATCGAAGACGGCTGCCTTTCAGCATGGTCCCCTCATGGACCAGAGTAGCAACCGATCTTTTAAGAGACATTCTTGGGGATGTGTTGGTGGCTCAGTCAGTTAAACATCTGCCTTCGGCTCAGGTCATGATCCAGGATCCTGGGATCGAGTCCCGCATTGGGCTCCTTGCTCCCCTGCCTGTGTGCGCTCTCTCTCCCTGATAAATAAATAAAAATCTAAAAAAAAAAAAAAAAAGGCATTCTTGGAGTCTTCCAAGTCCATATCATTCAAACATGCAAATCGTTTGTGGCAACTTTCAAGCCAGTGCGGAAGCTCTTCTTATGGCATTCTAGGTTCCATACAATAAATGAGGCCACCCAAACTGTTCTAGCTGCCCTGTTTGTCAATGAATTATCTCCTGTTAGATTAAATAAAAGTAGAAAATGGGATGGGAGGCCACCAGTTTGGCTGAACTTGTGACCATAACTGAGCCCGTTGAAAGGACATTGGAACACAACTATAAACAAAAGTCCACCAAGATCCTGTCCTTCCTGCTAGGACAGCTCCAAGGGCAGGCATCTATCGGAAACACTGGGACCCTCCCCACATCACACTCCCCTAGGGATCCACCATCAACACAGTGGCCCCAGTCTCAAACATCTGGGACACCAGAACAATAAGTGTTCTCAAAGTCCTATGCAAATTCTTCAACATCAGCTCAAGCAAAATAGATGTATCCCGCACAAATACTAGTAAAAAGCTTTAGCCATCTGAGCAGATAACTTATTACGTCCACTAAGAAAAACTTCTTTATAACTGGTGAGCTTTGTATTGGACCTGATTCATGGTAGTCATTTTAAAATGGAACTTATAAAGTCTCTCTATTTGTATGTTGATGTGCGTTGCACAAGTGTGGTAGTTTCCTTCCCCAGGATGACAGTAATTAATTGGTAAAAGAGCTCTATTGAATTGGCTTCAAGAAAACTAAGCACTTGTATGAATTAAAGTATTCCTAAAATTCTCACAAATATAATAGAAACGAACCCAAATGCTTTTCAGGTTCACATGATCTGGGAAAATATTCAGCATTAAAACTAATTTAAGTTTGTGGGTTTCATTAAAATAGGCATGTCTTCAGCCTTATCAACACTGAATGTAATGCAAACATACAACTTTTATTCTGCCTGGGTTTATGAGTCAAACAGGTTCATGTTCTTTCTATTACAAAACTTGTCAGCAAAAAAAAAAAAAAAAAAATCTAAAGTTGAGAACAAGTGAATTAAAGACACATAAGCAAAATCAATGTTTTTAGATGAATTTTTTAAATTTCCTAATCTTTTTAGTAACCTGAAACCTTACAGTTAATTAAATGATGAATAGTCATTAAATATCTAGATCATTTTCAAATAAGGTAAAATACTGAAACATTAATTATTGAACGTAGGTTTATCCACTTTTGTCTTCCTTTTACAGAGGAACTAAAGCTATTTGGATTTACTAGTCAATACATTTTGTGTCATCCTGAGATATTTACTCGAGAAAGCATGCGTTTCTAGAAATTATGGAGTATAAATCAGTCCACTGAATGCTCGCGTAAGAGACAATTCATAATTATTTTCATTAAAAAATTAAGGTGTTTAGGGTTAAAAATTCTAATATATGTAATGAAAGCCTCTAAGGTTTGTGGAAAGGAATTCTAGGTGTGGTCAGGACTGGGTAAGATTGAAATGAATTTAATTAAGTGAATGAATTTTAATGACAGAAGCTGGTACAAAACAGAATTTGTTTCTTTGTTATAAAGGACCGAGTTTTCTGGATAAGAGATTGTAAAACATTTTTAAAGTAACATGCCTAGAAATCAAAGATTTTGTGTCTTAAAATAATTTCCTATGTTTCATGTTGTTTTATCAGGTCTTTGATTATTTAAAAATAATACTTAGGTATCCATCTAGCCAGAGTGACAGGTCAAGAGCTTTGAAGACAAATAAAGAAAGTTAAACAATGACCTGAGCCGAAGGCAGATGCTTAAGTGACTGAGCCACCCAGGCGCCCCCATTTCTTTTGTTATCTATGATCCTTTGTGACCAAATGTTTTAAAAACTTTTGATATTTTTGACAAGCTTTCTTTTTTCGGTTTACAACATCAATTTATTAAGAGCATATCAAAAGTTTTAGAAAACTTTTTAACAGAGAAAACAAAAATTTTAACTTTGTATCAGTATATTTTTGATATTAATACTCATTCACTTAAATTCCAATCTCAGCCAGCACTGACCACACACTATTCCCTTCTAAGACTTCCCTCACTGCAAACCTACAGCTCTGTACATTCAGAGTTTGTCCTAAGTGTTTCCTATTTAAATAGCCGGTCTCACTTTAGGACAAAACTACTTTTCCCTCAACAAAAAATGTATTCCCATTCTTCATATTGTTTTTTCAAAAACACAGATCTTACTTTTCTTGTATATAGAGTTATTTCCCTTATTTCTAGTAGTCTTAATTACATTTATTAGAATTCTTGACTCTTAGTTTTCACTAGAAACTAAAGGTTTTAAGTCGTAGCAATTGTGAACCTTTGTTATATCAGTATTTTTTTTTTTTTTTAAGATTTTATTTGAGAGTGCAGGGGCAGAGGGGGAAGGAAAAGCAGGCTTCTCAAGAGCAGGGAGCCCAATTCAGGGCTCCATCCCAGGACCCCGAGATCATGACCTGAGCCGAAGGCAGATGCTTAACCAACTGAGCCACCCAGGCGCCCCTCAGTATTCTTTCAATTAACAAACATATGAATACATTTACTGGAATTTAAATTTAAAGATTGTATGAGTTTTGACCTCAAACTAACTTTTGAAGGGGAATTTTGAAGGGAGTACATAGAAAATCACAAAAGATTTGTTCACCTCTGTTTTTTATAAAAAGTAAGATAGGATTAGTCTTACTTGATATGTTCAATTACATGGGAAGAATTGTAAAATAGTAATCAGCTTTAAGTATGTGTTATAAGTGTTCTAAAAATTACATGAAATTCCTAAAAATCAGATCTGTTCTGGCATAATGTGATTAGTCATAATTTCACATAGCACTATTTAAAATAACCATATATCCTTGTCAATTCTGTTATAATGAACTCTCACCAGATCTTTAACCATAGACATTAAGTCCTTTGTCATTCACAGGGTTACTGTTTTACTCTGATACTTTTGCAAAAGTGTTTCTGCAAAAATTCTTCCTCTTTGAGGAGCTTCATGGGAAGGACTTTAAGATCATAAAACTGAATTGGGTAAAGATTTCCAGAATTAATGAAAAAAGCTGGATTCAAGCAAAACAAGAATTAATAAGAGGGGACTGAATGAAGTGGGGAGGATTATAGTTTTTATGACTTATTTGAACAACTGTTGGTCCACTAATGTTTTCTTTTTCCAGATTTGAAGAACCTTTTTCTGTTAAGCTATTTATGACTTACAATTTGGTAAAGTATATCTTTGTAAACAAAGATGAAACAATTTTTCCTTCCTCCTTCCAGCGTTGGGAAACTCTTGAATACCCATTTCATGGCAGTGTGTTTATAACAGGACACAACTGAAAACATGGGCTATGTCATGATGGCTTTGCCTGGAATTGTCCTGCAGATAAAATCTGATGGCGAACCCTTGGTTTAGCTTCCTGGCCTCAGAGGCTTCTGAGCATTCAGTCTGACAGTCCATGTGAAAAGCTCCAGCAAAAAGTCTTTGAAAAAGAGCTTATAGGGTCAATCACCATTCCTGCTGCTCTTAATATAATAATCAGGCCAAATTCCAAATTTGTTTTACTGTGATTATCTTTGATTTAAAAATGGGGGTAGAGAAATCATGTCTGTACCTTTGCAAATATTAGATTCTAGTCTTGTTAATTGTATTTGAGGTTTTGTTATGTACCTGTAAACTAGACCGGATCCTGAATTATTCTAGCTTTCTTAAATATCTGGCCACACCTCTCCAAACTAACATTTCCAGTTTTCTCCCACCCTTAAGAATTTGGAACCACTAAGAACAAAGTCCGGTGTTGCATCTCCATGGAGGGGACCGTACCATGTCCTCCTCCCTCCTCTTTCACAGCTGAAGAAGGCTTTGCCTGACGTCGGGTGCCATGCAAATCAAGCTGAGGAGGATGTAGACTAGGTCCTATGTAGTAGACTACTCCCCCCCAGATGCCTGGCCAGGACTTCATACTTCAAGGAAAATCCTTTCTTTTTCTTTCCTTCATGCTAGCACTGGCCTGGAAAGAAAAATCAATCATCCTTATCTCCCAGGCCCTTGCTAAGGGAAGTAACCCTTCAGACCATAGGATTTGGCATCAGAACTCTGATCTGTATGTCAGAGATCTCCTGGGTCCATTTCCCTGTTAAACTGAGAGTCTGATCACAAAGGAGGGGGGTGTTGTTTAAAAAGAGACAAAAGGCCCCAAGGAAGAGTCACTTGTGTGAAGCTCACATCGGCAAACCAAGACTTAATGTCTAACCTAACTGCAGTTTCAGCCTCTCCCAGGAATGTGACCTTTAAGCAGTAAACCTGGAATTACCTGGTTGGCACTAGTGTGGTCAGCTGCGTGACAGGCTCCTGACCTTCCTCCAAAGTGACCGTGCCTCAAGCAATACACTTTATGTCTCGCCCACTTTCTGCCTCTAAAAAGCCTTCCATTTTATATAGCTCTTTGGAGCTCCTTTCTATTTGCTAGACGGGATGCTGCCCAATGCATGAATCGTTGAATAAGGCCCACTGGATCTTTACGTGTACCCCGCTGAATTTTTAAACAGATTAATAAGGGACTGCAACTCCACGTACTGTTTTAAGAACTTGTTGCTGAGAACAATTCATTTGAGTCTGCTATAAATCATGTATTTCCTTTAAGATTATTAGCGGAGAAAAGGACACAGAAGCCACACCAATGTTAACGTGGAGAAGACTAAGAATGCTTTGGAGGTGAAGACAGTCCATGGAGCTGTAGCAGGCACAAGGTCATGGGAACCTGGGTCAAGGTCACAGAAAAGTGAGAGAAAGTATGCTAAGGAGACCTCTCCTCTGTAGGTTTGTCTAGGACCAGCCTCTGTGGCACCCGAGGACTCCTGCAGGCATGTTCTAGTCAGGCAACATAGTTGACTATAGGACATTTCTTTTTCTTTTACTACCCTACTCAGAACATTAGCGGTCTGTGGGAAAATATAAAAAAGAGCAAACTATTTTCTCGATACGAGGAATGTATTAAGTGGCAAAACAGAATAAGGACCTATGAAACCCGTCATAGAAAAGGCCTTGTGATACGGGAACAAAAGCACCTTTCTGGGTCTTGTAAGCTGAGCAAGCTGAAAGAAAGACAGTAGGAGTTAAGTAAAATTTAGTGAATCTGAAAGCCACTATGGAGGAGCTGGTCTTTGAGCAAGCTTTCAAAGGAGGGTATGTGGGTTCACAGAGGACGGGCATGTTCCTGTTCTTGAAGGAGATGCAGAATGCTCAGGTCTTGAGGGAAGCTGGTGACGATACTTTCGGGGCTTTGAGAGAAGAGCTGCCGGAGGAATGGACTGACGCTGTGTGCACATAAGCCCTGAAGACACATTAAAAAGTCCTACACAAAGGTGAGAAAATAGCTGTGAGCTTCACAAGCAGATGTGCAGAAAGGACATGACATTTCAGACTCGCCGGGCCATGCTCACAGTCACAGACTTCCTGAATAGTTATTCACTAATTGCTGATTACCGCCAGAGTTTGGGGGGCGGCAGAACCTCAGACAAACTTTGTGAGCGTAACACCGGTCCACCGTAACTCTGTCACCTGCCAAGTCACAGCTCGCTTGCACAGAAAGGCCATCCGAAGCACTTCAAAGTGCTGTGCTGTTTCTGAAATAACAATGTTCAGTATTCCTAGTGTCAGAAAACTGCAAAAGTACTTTAAAGAAGGGAGACCTATCAGTCACTATAAATGGGACAACACAAAGTTAATTCTTACTTCATGGATAAGTATTTTTGAGGATGTGGTTTATGTGGCTTTTTTTTTTTTCTTGCTAAAACTGTGATAATTACCAGCCCCCTTGGCTCCACTGCAGGGCTTAGGGATTAAAGTTGTTAGAGCTGCAGAGAGCAGTTCCTGAATAAACTGCTTGAAATGAAAACACCTTCTGGCAGTCCGTCCAAGATTGCCGTGCTTTAAAAACCTAGCATGGTGAAGGGGTTTTTCTTCTCTTTCCAATAGTAATAATATCTCGTAGGCAGTACGGTACTTTCTCCACAAAGGATTCAAACTTCTCCATCTGTGCTATTTTTAAAAACATGATCCTTTTGGAGGCAAAAGAGGAGAGCAAAGGATATAAACAAGTGGTGACTTGTTGAAAAGCCCATGAAGCGTCAGACACAAACTCATACCCTGAAATCATAAGCTGAGGGGTGACCAGGGTGAGGTTGGTCCGGAAGTTAAGCTTTGTGTTTTTTTATATATGGAAAGTGAAACTCCATTTTCTTTTTCATAACAGCTAATGTGCAAAGTAATACACAAAAGGCTCTGCTGGTTCAGACCGGGAGTGTGGAAGTCAAGGGCAGTGATGTAAATAGATGAAGTAACACTAGCATCTTCCCTCCTGACGTCATGTTGGAGGGGCTGTGTACAGAGACCTGTCAAACCATCGTGTTTTCACTCACATTCCACCTGAGGGGCCCAGAGATGTTCTCATACAATCTAAGTGTGACATTATAACACTTCTCAAATTACTTGCAGACAGACCTTTCCAAAGTCAAAGGAGACAAAAATGAAGGTAACCTATAGTTTTAATTTCTAAGGAAAAATTATTTCCTCAAACAAAACAGAGCTTTCAGTTCAAGACGGTGACACAGGAAGACCCTGAACCCACCTTCTCCAGGGACACACCAAATCTACATCTCTTCATACAGCAATTGCTCTTGAGGAACCGGGGGATGGCTAGACAGCCTCTGCACAACACAACATAGACCATACAGAAAACAGCGAAAGCGATGGAACCACAGTAATGAAAGGAACCCCCACCCTTGAGGCTAGGAACTACACGGGGGAGAGAGAGTACTGACATCTAAAATGGCAACTAGAATATAAAGGAACAAGCCCTAGAACTCTCCCCAGATACATACATTCCTCCTCCACCCTGACAGCACAGATAGGAGCAGGGAGTGTCTGGGTGTCCTAGCTAGCCTCCCACCCCAGCCCTGAGCACTCTGACGACCCCCTGGATTGCACCTGTTCCCACTGTAGCTGTCCTGCCAAGGTGCTCTCTGCACAGAGAGCCCAGGGATCACTCCAGCCCATGCCCTCTTTAGCTCTGGCCATCCCAGTACAGAGTGACCCAGGATGCCATCCCACACCAGTTACAGCTGCAGCTAGCCAAAGTCACCAGGTGCACAGTCTACACAGGGGAGAACCATACACATGACCATTCCTTCAAGTTCAGGAAAAGTAGCTCTTCTGCATGATTCACAGAAACATAGTAAAAAATGGTAAGACCAAGGAATAGGCTCCAAACAAAATATTGGAATGGAAATAATATGCATGATAAAGGGTTTAAAGTAATAAAGATCCTCACTGGGCTAGAGAGAAGGGTGGATTAATCAGATCTTCAACCAAGAGTTAGAAAAAAAAAAAAAACCCAATAAGACTAAAGAATACAATAGCTGAAATGAAAAATACACTGGAGGGAATGAAGAGCAGATTAGCAGATGCCGAAGTATGGATCAGCGATTCGGAAGACAGGAGAATGGAAAGCACTCAGATTGATCAGCAAAAATAAAAGAGGCTAGGTTAAGAGAGCTCTTGGACTTCAAATGAACAAAGATTTGCATTATAAGGGTCCTAGAAGGAGAAGAGAGAAATAAAAGGGCAGGAAACAGACACCTAGGCACAGGAAGCGCAGAGAGTTCCAGGCAAGATGAAGCCAAGGAGGGCCACGCCATGACACATAATAATTAATTAGAATGCCAAACACTAGACATAAAGAGACAATTTTAAAAGGAGCCAGAGAGAAACAAATAGTTACATACAAGGGAAACCCCATAAAGCTACCAACTGATTTTTTGGCAGAAACATTGCAGCCCAGAAAGGAGTGGCATAATACATTCAGACTACTAAAAATAAAAACCTACTACCAAGAATAATCTACCATGCAACGTTATCATTCAGAATTGAAAGAGAGATAAAGAGAAAAAAAACAGAAAACAACAAAATGGGCAATACATACCTATGAATAATTACTTTAAATGGTCAAAATGTTCTAACCAAAAAACACAGAATGGCAAATTGGATAAAAACCCCAAACCCCTATATATGCTGCCCAGATCAGACTCACTTTAGACATAAAGACACATTCAGACTGAAAGTGAAAGGATGGAAAAAGATACTCCATGCAAATGAAGCAAACTAAAAGGTAAGGAAGCAATACTTTTATCAGACAAAACTAACTAACAAGAGACAAAGGTGATAAAGGGATCAATTCAACAGGAGGATATAACATAAATATACACACAACACTGGAACACCTAAATACATAAAGCAAATATTAAAAGACGGAGAAATTGACAATAATACAATAAATAGTAGGGGAAATTAACAGTCCACTTACATCAATGGATAGGTCACCCAGGCAGAAAATCAATATGGAAACAATGTTTTTGAATGATACATTAGACCAGATAGACTTAACAGATATATACAGAACACTCCATCCAGAAACAGAATACACATTCTTTTCAAATGCACATGAACATTCTCCAAGATAGATCACATGTTAGGACACAAAACAAGTTTCAATAAAATGAATAGTGAAATCATCAAACATCTTTTCTGACAACAGCAGCAGCATGAAACTAGACATCAATTAAAAGCAAAAACTGGAAAAAAAATATACAAAGGCTAAACAACATGCTACTGAACTATGAGTCAATGAAGAAATCAAAGAGGAAATCAAAAAGTACATGTAGACAACTGAAAATACAATAAGCCAAAATCTTTGGAATGCAGCAAAAGTGGTTCTAAGAAGCAAATTTATAGCAATTCAAGCCTACGTCAAGAAACAAAAATCTCAATCTAACCTTATACCAGGAACTAGAGAAAGAACAAAAAAAGTAAGAAGAAGGAAATAGAGACTAAAAGAAACTGAAAAGAAAATCAATGAAACCAAGAGCTGGTTCTTTCTTTGAAAAGAAAAACTAAATTGATAAACCTTTAGCTAGACTCTACAAGAGAGAACCCAAATAAAATCAGAAATGAGAAATAACTGACAGTACAGAAATTATAAGACTGCTATGAAAAATTATATGCCAAGGAATTAGACTACCTAGAAGAAATGGATAAATTTAGAAACACGCAATCTTCCAAAGCTGAATAAAAAAGAAATAGAAAATCTGAACCAACCAATTACTAGTATGAGATTGAATCGGTAATAAAAAATCTCTCAACAAACAGAAGTACAGGACCAGGGAGGAACTTGGGAAGATGGCAGAGTAGGAGGACCCTAAGTTCACCCCATCCCATGTTTACCACTAGCTATCACTCACATCCACGTAAACCAGAGAGTGATCTGTAAAAATCAGTTAAGCACAAAATGAAAGGATGTAAAATAGGATACCAAATATCTGAAATGTGGAGGGGAGAGGAGTAAAGAATGAGTTCAAAGATAAGCGGCCATCAGCTTAATCTAGATTGCTAGATGCAGAAGATGTTATATATAAAGTAAATGGTAACCACAACTCAAAAAATGTGATATGCAAAACATAAAAAGGAATCCAAGTATTTTGCTAAAGAAAGCCAACTGATCATGAGAGAAGCCATCAAGAGAAGAAAGGAACAGAAAGGAACTTTCAAAGACAACCGTGAAACAAGTAACAAAATGGCAATAAATGCACACATATCAATAATTACGTTGAATGTAAATGGGTTAAATGCTCCAATCAAAAGACACAGGGTGAAGGCATGCATAAAAAACAAGACCCATCTGTATGCGGCCTCGAAAAGACTCATTTCAGACCTAAAGACATGCAGACTGAAAGGGAAGGGATGGAGAAACATTTATCATGCACATGGAAGTAGCAATACTTATATTGGACAAAACAGACTTTAAAACAACGGCTGTAACAAGGGACAAAAAAGGATACTACATAATCATAAACAGTACAATCCAACAAGAAGATAAAATAAGTGTAAATATTTATGCACCCAACATGGGAGCATCCAAATACATAGAGCAGTTATAACAAAAACAAAGGAAATAATTGATAGTAATACAATAATAGTAGGGGACTTTAACCCCACCTATATCAATGGATAGATCATCCAAACAAAATCAGTGAGGAAATAGTCACTTTGAATGATCCATTGGATCAGATGGATCTAACATTCCATCAGAACATTCCATCCTAAAATGGCAGAATACACATTCTATTCAGTTGCACATGGAACATCCTCCAGAATAGATCACAGATTAGGTCATAAAACCAAGTCTCAACAAATTAAAAAAGATAGAAGTCACACCATGCATCTTTGCTGACCACACCACTACGAAACTAGAAATCAACCACAAGAAAAAAGCTGAAAGGCAAACAAATACATGTTACTAAAACAATGAATGGGTCAGCCAAGAAATCAAAGACAAAATAAAAAACTACACGGAGACAAATGAAAATGAAAACATAATGGTCCAAATTTTTTGAGATATAGCAAAAACTGTTCTAAGAGGAATTTTATAGTAATACAGGCCTATCTCACAAAGCAAGAAAAATCCCAAATAAACAACCAAAATTTACATCTAAAGGAACTATAAGGAGAACAAACAAAACCCAAAACTATTGGAGGAAGGGAATAATAGAGGTCAGAGCAGAAATAAGCAGAATAGAAACTAAAAAGTCAATAGAACAGATACGGATCAATGATATCAGGAGCTGGTTCTTTGAAAAGTTCAACAAAATCGATCAACACTTAGCCGACTCATTAAAAAAAGAAGAGAGAGTATTCAGATAAAATAAGAAATGAAAGGGAAGAAATAACCAACACCACAGAAATACAAAAGACTGTAAGAGAATATTATGAAAAATTATATGCCAACAAATTGGACAACATAGAAGAAATGGATAAATTCCTACAAACATATAACCTTCAAAAATTGAATCAGGGGGTGCCTGGGTGGCTCAGTTGGTTAAGCATCTGACTTCAGCTCAGGTCATGATTCTAGGATCCTGGGATTGAGCCTGCATCTTCCTCTCTGCTCAGCGGGGAGCCTGCTTCTCCCTCTCCCTCTGCCTGCCAATCCCCCTGCTTGTGCTCTCTGTCAAATAAATAAATAAAATCTTTTAAAAAATCGAATCAGGAAGAAATACGAAATTTGAATAGACCAACTACCAACAAGGAAATTGAATCAGTAATCAAAAAACTCCCAGCAAACTAAAGTCTAGGGCCAGATGGCTTCACAGGTGAATTCTACCAAACATTTAAAGAAGAGTTACTACCTGTTCTTCACAAACTATTCCAAAAAAAAAAAAAAAAGAGGAGGAAAAATGTCCCAATTCATTCTATGAAGCCAGCATTACCCTAATACTGAAACTAGATAAAGACACTACAAAAAGAGAGAGAGAACTACAGGCCAATATTTCTGATGAACATAGATGCAAAAATCCTCAAATATTAGCAAGTCAAATTCAATGATACATGAAAAAAATCATTCATTACGATCAAGTGGGATTTTTCCCTGGGATGCAAGGATAGTTCAATATTTGCAAAGCAACCAACATGATATGCCACATTTGCAAAGAGGACAGAAATCATATGATCACCTCAATAGATACAGAAAAAAACATTTGACAAAATTCAACATCTATTCTTGATAAAAACTCTCAGCAAAGTGGGTTTAGAGGGAACATAACATAATAAGGCCGTGTAACACAAACCCACAGCTCACATCATACTCAATGGTGAAAAACTGAAAGCTTTTCCTCTAAGATCAGGAACAACACAAGGATGACCACTCACACCGCTCTCATTCAACACAGTACGGAAGTCTTAGCTACAGCTATCAGATAAGAAAAAGAAAGAAAAGACATCCAAATTGGTTAGGAAGACACAATTTGCAGATGACGGGATACTATACATAGAAAACCCTAAAGAACTAAAAGAATAAATGAATTCAATGGAATATATGAATTCAGTTGTGGAATACAAAATTCATATACAGAAATCAGTAGTGTTTCTATATGCTAATATGAAGTAGCAGAAAGAGAAATTAAGAAAACAATTCCATTTACAATTGCACCAAGAGAATGAAATATCTGGGAATGAACTTAGAGGTGAAACCTGTACTCTGGAAACTATAAAACTGATGAAAGAAATAGAAGACAATAAAAACAAATGGAAAGACATTCTGTGCTCATGGATTAGAATAATAATATCGTCAAAATGTCCACATTACCTAAAGCATTCTACAGATTCAATGCAATCCCTATCAAAACACCAACAGCATTTTCCACAGAACTAGAAAAATAATATTAAAATTTGTATGGAACCACAAATGACCCTGAACAGCCAAAGCAATCCTGAGAAAGAATAAAGCTGGAGGTATTACAATTCCAGATTTCAAGATATACTACAAAGCTGTAGTAATCAAAACAGTATGGTACTGGCACAAAAACAGACACAGCAATGGAACAGAATAGAAAGCCCGGAAATAAACCCACACTTATATGGTCAATTAACTGATGACAAAGGCGAGAATATACCATGGGAACGTTAGTGTCTTCAATAAATGGTTTTTGGAAAATTGGGCAGCTACATGCAAAAGAATGAAATAGACCACTTTCTTACACCATACACAAAAATACACTCACAATGGCCTACAGACCTCAGTGTGAGACCTGTAATCAAAATATCCTACATGAAAACAGAGGCAATATTCTCTTTGACATTGGCCTTAGCAACATGTTTATGGTTAGGTCTCTACAGGCAGGGGAAACAAAAGCAAAATTAAACAATTGGTCCTACTCCAAAATAAAAAAAACTTTTGCACAGTGAAGGAAACCATCAACAAAATGAAAAGGCAACCCTGAATGGGAGATGATATTTGCAAATGATATCTTATATAAGGGGTTAACATCCAAGATATATAAAGAACTTATAGAACTCAACACCAAAACCCCAAATCTGATTTAAAAATGGGCAGAGAACCTAAATAGACCTTTCTTCAACAAGGCATAAAGGAGGCCAACATACCCATGAAAAAATGCTCAACATCACTAATCATCAGGGAAATGAAAATCAAAACTGCAGCGAGATTATCACCTTACACTTATCAGATGGCTATTGTCAGAAAGATGGGCAATACCACGTTTTGGCAAGAATTTGGGGTAAAAGGAACGCCATGCACTGTTGGTGGAAATGTAAATTGGAGTGGTCACTGTGGAAAACAGTATGGAAGTTCCTCAAACAGTTGAAAATAGAACGACCTTATGATCCAGCAATTACACTACTACGTATTTACCCAAAGCCTACAAGAACACTTATCCAAAGGGATACATGCACCCCTATGTTTATAGCAGCATTATCTACAATAGTCAAGATATGGAAGCAGCCCAATGTCCATTGACTGATGAGTGGATAAAGAATGAGATCTTGCCATCTGCAACGACACGGATGAAGTTGGGGGTATAATGCAGGCAGAAAAAGACAAACGCCATATGATTTCACTCATATATGGAATTTAAGAAACAAAAAAAAATGAGCAAAGGGAAAAAATAAGAGAGACAGAAACAAACCAAGAAGCAGACACCTAACTATAGAGAACAAACTGATGGTTACCAGAAGAGAGGTGGTGGGGGGGCGCTGGTTAAATGGGTGATGGGGATTAAGGAATGCACTTGTCCTGATGAGTCCTAGGTGATGTATGGAATTGTTGGATCACTATATTGTATATCTGTAACTAATATACTATTGTAATGTTAACTAACCGGAATTAAAAGTTTAAAAAAGAAGTAGTATACACACACACACACACACACACACACACACACACACACACTGGAATATTATTCAGGTGTAAAAAAACAATGAGATCTTGCCATTCACAACAACATGGATGCATCCAAAAAATATAATGCTAAGTGAATTAAGTCAGAAAGACAAATACCGTATGATTTCACTTTATGTGGAATCTAAACAATAAACAAAAGCAGAAACAGACTCATAAATACAGAGAATAAACTGATGGTTACCAGAAGGGAGGGGAAGGATGGGCAAAATGGGTGAAGAGGAGTGGGAGGTACAGGCTTCTAGTTATAGAAAGAATAAGTCACAGGGACGAAAGGTCAGCATTGGGAAACAGAGTGCCCTCCTTAATACCCATCACTCGTCTAGCCCCTCCCCCCACCCCTTTGAAACCCTCAGTTTGTTCAAACTATACTTCAATCTAAAAAAAAAAAAAAAAGCAAAACAAAATCATTCTCACATTGTTAGATACATCCTTCCTTACCAACCTAATTTTATAACTAACCCCCCTTAGTTATCAGAGATAGATCAGAGAAATTTTGGATACTTGAATTATTAACCTTTTCTTTTTTACTCTAACATAATTAGAGAGGAATATTATTTTTCTCAGTGTTTTTTCTTCCCTGTAGGTATACATTTAATTATTACAGAGATGACATGTTGCCAAGACATTTACAATGTATGAATATACAGGAGGCCAATATCTGGACACAGAGACAAAAGTGAGATTGAACATTGTTCCCAGTTCCCAGCTGCATGATCTTAGGCAAAGTTCATCTTTTTTAGCCTAGTTTTCTGATAAGTAAAGTGAGGTTTATAATAATATCCACTTCATCAGAGTTAATGGAATTCAATGAGATAATATATTTAAAGTTCTTAGGAAGCTACCTAGGACAAACAGACCCTCAGTAAAGATAGATTTTATCCTGTTTTTCTATTTTAAAATATTTGTTGGGGCAGAGATGTCTTGTTATCTACCTCAGTTAAAAAAAAATTATTCTGGGTGGCAGTATGCCCAACTGAAAGAACAACTTTCTAGCTTTCCTTGAAGTTATAGAAGAGTCAGAAAAATGTTAGCAGTTTTTTATGGTCTTATGGGAAAGTGAATCAAAGAAGAAAGAGCTAGCACGGATTGTTCTATCCTTCCCTCCTCCTCCAGCCTCCTAACTAGACCATGGTTGTGAGGGCTGGATGCCAGCAACCACGTTGGACTGAGGAGTGCCCTTGAGGATGGAAGCAAAGGGCTGTGGATGATGGAACAGGAAGCAGGTGGTGCCTGGATCTCCGATGACACCATGGAACTGTCACAGCTGCTCTGACCTGCATATGTCTCACTCTTTTTAGATGAAGAGAGAAACACTTGCAGCTCATTGAAGCCATGTCCCTGTTACCAGCAGCCAGTGGCAATTTCTTCTTCTTCTCTTTTTAAGGTTTATTTATTTTAGAGTGGAGGGAGGGCAGAGGGAGAGAGTCTCAAGTTCACTCTCTGCTGAGCTTGGAGCCCAACACAGGGCTCGATCTCACAACCCTGAGATCGAGAACTGAGCTGAAACCAAGAGTCAGGGGCTTAACTGACTGCACCACCCAGGTGCCCCCCCCCCGCCATGACAATTTCTAATTGATGCATTATTTCACTTTTAGACAATCTTAAAATTTGGAGATCGTTTCTAATATATACAATTTTAAAATAACTTTTATCAAGAAAATAGTGCATCTAATTGTTAATGATATAGTAAGATAAAGAATGTGGAATTCATTTTTCCAAGTTATGTAGGACTTTGTTTTCAATTTACTAATTAGAATTAGGTAGAAAAGGGAAATAGCTTTGTGATTTAATTCCCATACAGTTTAAGAGTCTTGCCTATTTGGGGGAAGCCTAGAGAACTTAGTAGGCCCACAATAAAGAATTTGAATTACACAGTAATCTTTGAAAGTAGATTGTGAAATGGATGTTTTTCAAGGTTTTATGATTAATTAGATTTTAATAATTTTTAATTTACTTGTTAGTACAGTGAAAAGATTTATGACAATTATTCTTGTAGATAAAACTTCATTGTGGATTTTCCTACTATTTTTGCTTTTCTTTTTTAAATGTAAGTAATGGAAAATATGTACAGAATATATGGGCTTAAAATCCACTAGTGTGAAGTTGGCTGGCATACAAATGATACCAGGAGGGACCATGCAATTTTAAGCCTGTGGACTTTCACGTGAGACATGGAAAATATAAATATTTTAAAAATGGAGAAATGTTAGTAAAGATAAAGCCATTCCCTCCTGCTAAGACAACTTCTCATAATACTGATTTATACTAGACTCTGATACCAATAATTTATGTCACAACCTGATGTACAAAGTTACCTTGATGCATCACAGAGAAAATTTTTTAAAAGACCCTTTTCGAACGTCACTCAGATTCAGGTTTAGATTCAACAGGTATTGTTTTGCACGTCTAGGTCCCAAGCACTGTGATTTCACATATGGTACCTGGTTAGTACCCCACGACCCTTGTACATGGTCATTCGTACTCCCTATCCCAAGCAGAGGAGGAAGGGAGCCTCGGAGCCCTGATGATAAACGGTTGAGCTGGGACTAAACTGCTTGCAAATCCAAGACCACAGCTATTTTCATTCTCTACAGCTTCCTAAATGGCTTTGCCATATTTGTACACTTCATATGTCATAGGTCCCTCCTACTGAACTTTAAAAGCCTTTAATGATGTAAACCAGTTGCCTTGACAGATAATAAATGAATAGGGCCAGTCCAAGATGGTGGCCCAGGAAGACCCTGAACTCACCTTCCCTTGACACAATCAATCTATACCTACCTATAAAGCGATCCCTCCCGAAAAAGAACTGACGGGTAATTGAACAGCCTCTGCTCAACAAACAAAAGAGGGACCACATAGCAAAGGGCAGGAGAGATGGAGATGTGGTAATGATGGGAACTCTACTCCCGATACAGTGACCTACAGTACATAGGGATATCACGAAGAGGCTGATGGTGCATACTCACTTGCTCCGGGCACAGCAAAAAAATCTCGTTTAAAGGCAAGTAGATCGTAAGTGAAAAATCCATTTACAAACCCTAGGGTGTCTGCCAGTGGGTAGGGAACCATCAGAACTCTACCCAGGGTTGGAGATGCCAGCAAGTGCTATTCTTTGTGTTCACTCTCTACCTTGCTACCACAGATAGGAGCAGGGTCCAGGTGCTCCAGTCAGCCTGCTGGGGCCACTCCAATGAGCCCCAGGTCCCTTTGCCCGCACCAGCTCCAGCAGGCCCCCAAGGTGGCCCTAACCCAGTGTGCTCCAGGTACTCCTGCCCACACCTGTCCCACATCAAGCCATCTCACCAAGGCAGCCCCAGCAAAGTATGCTCCGGGGCCCTCAGCCTTTGCCTACTCCAGCTCTAGCCATCCCTCCAGGGTGACTACAGTTCACACTGGGATCCCCGAGCCTGCACCTGCTACAAGGCCACTCCCCAGTCTGTACCCAACCCACCTGCTTAATCAAGATGGCTGTGCTGAAGCTCACTCCAGTGCACCTAGCCCACTACTTCAGCTCCAGCTGTCCTGCCGAGGCAGCCCAAGGGAAGCACGCCTCAGGACCTTCTTGCCCATGCCAGCTCCTGATCCAGCCATCCCTCAAGGTGACCCCAATGTGGCATGCCCTGGGACTCCTAAGACAGCACCTGATCCAGCTTTAGCTGGCCTGCCAAATTGCCAGACACATTCAGTATACAAGGTGATGCTGATTTTGTCAGCAGAAACTTTGCAGGCTAGAAGGGAGTGTCAGGATATATTTAAAGGACTACAAAGGAAAAACTTTCAACTAAGAATACTCTACCCAGAAAGATTATCATTCAGACTGAAGGAGAGAGAAAGAAGTTTCCAGACAAGAAAAACTAAAAGAGTTTACCACTATACTGGCCTTACAAGAAATGCTGAAGTGTTGTCCTTAGTGGAAGAGAAGACATCATAACTAGAAATCCTGAGCTTACCTCCACCCCACTCCCCGCAACACACAGAGTCCAACAACTCAAGTGATGCAACTCACGCAGAAAGACCTGGAGTCTAACAGTACAGACCTCCCACAGCTAAAGACATAAAGAGGAAGCCACATGGGGAAGAGTAGAAGAGGCAGAGACGAGGTCAGGAACTAAACCCTCAGTGTGGCAAACCACAAGTGGGAGGGATATCACAAGTGCTGAGGTTCTCTCTGAGGAAAGAGGGGATTAAGGCCCACATCGGGCACACACCAGCCCTGGGTACCTGTACCTAGAAGACAAACCCACATAATGTCTGGCTTTGAAAATCTGCAGGGCTTAACTCCAGGAGCTTTGAAAATCAGTGGGGCTTCACTGTGGGAGAGGTGGAGGGCTATAGGAAACCGAGACCCCACTCTTAAAGGACCCGTGTGCTACATCACTTGATTCGAGATGCAGCACAGAAGCAGCCTTTAAAAACCTCCTTATCTGTGAAAGAGATTTACTGACTAATTTTAAGACATGTGCTGGAGGGTGAGGGATCTGTGGGAGCTTTTTCCAGAAACACAGGTCCTGGCAGGCACCACTTTTCTTGCCCTTCCTCATCCTAGCTAGCCAGAGGCTTAGAGGAGCCAGTTCTGGCACTTTCCATCTACCTTGCTAGTCCTGCTCACCCTGTGGACCTGCCCCATCTAATACACCTGCCGTAGCAGACACCCCGCCAAAGCAGCTCCCCACCCAGCCACACCTGGTGGGCAGCCTTGATCAGCACTGGCATCCCCCCCAAAATGACATCTACCACACCTATCAACAACCCTGACAGAGGCTGGGGACTCTGCAAGGCAACTCCTCCAGCACAGGGGGCATCCCTGCCCACCAGTACGCCCTTAGCAATTGCAGTAGACCTCTCAACCAGGTGGTAGGGCTAGCCGCACCCATAAACACACCCCCAGTTGCTCCTCACTGGGCTTCTCAGCCTGCCATGCCAGGAGTCGGCTGTACCTACCAGAGCCCCTGCATTAGTCATAGCTTGTCATTGCTGATACTTGGGCTGAGGGCCAATCCCATCAACCAGGGTGCCAGCAGCAGTTTCGGACCAGTCACAAAAGGAGGGTGCATGCAGCCCACATAGGGGACATGCTGGACTCCCCGGTTCTAGAGAACAATGAAGAATTTTGCTACTGGGCTTCACAGGACACCTACATAAGACCACCACTTTTAAGATCAGGAGACATAGCTGACTTACCTAGAAGTCGACATAGAAACAAACCCACAGAGTCAGACAAAATGAGAAGACAGAGGAATATGTTACAAGTGAAAGAACAAGCAAAAGCTAAGAAAAAGAACTAAATGAAACAGAGATAAGAAATCTTTCTGATAAAGAGTTCAAAGAAATATCACAAAGATGCCCATGGGACTAGAAAAGAGTGGATGAACTCAGAACTTCAAATAGAATTAGAAAATATGAAAAAAAGAACCAATCAGAGATTAAGAATAACTGGAATGAGAAATACACTAGAGGGAATCAACACTAATTAGATAATATAGAAGAATGAATCAAGGATCTGGAATACAGGGTAGTAGAAACACCCATGCTGAACAGCAGAAAGAAAAAAAATAATTTTAAAAAATGAGTCTAGGTGAAGGGATGTATGGGAAAACATAAAGTGTACTAACAACCATATAAGGGTCCCAGAAGGAGATGAGAGAAACAGGCGGAAAATGTATTTGAAGAAATAATAGCTAAAAAGTGCCATAACCTGGGAAAGGAAACAGATGTCCAGGAAGCACAGCAAGCTCCAAAAAGATGAACCCAGGAAGGATCACACCAAGACACCTAAAAATTAAAATTTCAAAGACTAAAGATAAAGAAAGGATCTTAAAAGCAACTAGAGAAAAGCAAATAGTTACAGAGAAGAAGAAACCCCATAAGACCGTCAGCTGATGTTTCCAAGGAAACCTTGCAAACGAGAAGAACGTGGCATGATGTATTGAAAGATCTGAAGGTAAAAAAAAAAAAACAAACCACAATCAAGAACACTCTACTTTGCAAATTCAGAATTGAAGGAGAGATAGTTTCCCAGACAAACAAAATCTAAAGGAGTTCACCACCACTAAACCAGCCTTACGTTAAAGGTGGTTCATTAAGCAGAAAGGTAAAGACCACAACTAGAAGTAAGAAATTTATGAAAGAAAAATTTCAATGGTAAAGGCAAATATATAGTAAAGGTAGTAGATCAATCACTTAAAAATGTAGTATGAATGTTAAAAGGTAAAATTGATTACATCTGCAGAAATTAGATAAGAAATTCACAAAATGAAAAGATGTAAAACAAGACATCGTATACAGAAAACATGGTGGGGAAACAAAAAGGTAGTGCTTTTAAATATGTTTGAAGTTAAGTGCTCATCAACTTAGCACACACCCAACAACTTCGTACACACTGCCATGTTATGTTGTAATGCAGCATGTTGTACAGAAACCTCACGATAAACCCAAATGATAAACCTGTAAAAGATACACAAAAAGTAAACAGAAAGGAATCCAAGTATAAAACTAAAGAAAGTCAACAAACAAACAAACTGAGAGCAAGAGAAGAAAGAGAACTACAAAAAAACAAGTAAATAATGAGGAAAATGGCAATAAGTATACATACCAACAAACACTTTAAATGGACTGAATGCGACAATCAAAAGGCATGGCGACTGAATTAAAAAAAAAAAAGACCCATCTGTTAGCTGCCTACAAGAGCATTATTTCTACCTAAAGACAGATGTAGACTGAAAGTGAAGGGATGGAAAAAGATATTCCATGCAAATGTAAATGAAGAGAAAGCTAGAGTAGCAATGTTTATATCAGATAAAATAGACTTTAAATCAAATACTAACAAGAAACAAAGAAGGACATTACATAATGATAAAAGGTGTCAATCCACAAGAGGATATAACAATTGTAAGTATTTATACACCTAACATAGGAGTACCTAAATACATAAGGTAAATATTAACAGACATAAAGGGACAAATTGAAAGTAACTCAATAATAATAAGGGACTTTAATACTCACGTAAATGGATAAGTCACCCAGACACTATCAACAAGGAAACGATGGCTTTGACAACACACTTGATGAGACTGACTTAATAGATACAAGTACAACAGTCCATGCAAAAGAGCAGAATGCAGTCTTTTCAAGAGCACATGGAACATTGTCCAAGATAAATGACACGTAAGGCCATTAAACAAGTCTCAATAAATCTTGAATACTGAAATTATATCAAACATCTCTTCTGACCACAGCAACGTTATGAAACTAAAAATCAATTAAAAGCAAAAAACTTTAAAAAACACAAACACACGGAAACTAGACATCATGCTATTAAACAACAAATTGGCAAGTGAATAAATCAAAGAGGAAATTAAAAAAAAACATGGAGACAAATGAAAATGGAAACAACGGCTCAAAATCTGGAACACAGCAAAAGCTGTTCTCAGAGGGAAGTTTGTAGTGATACAGACATACCTCAAGAAACAACAGAACAATCAAATAACCAATGCAATTTTACACCTAAAGAAATAAGAAAAAGGTGAACCAACAAAGCCAAAAGTTAGTAGGAAGGTGGAAATAGTAAAGATCAGATTGGCAATAAAGGAAATAATGAAATAGAGATACAATATAGTATAATTAATATATAAAAATATAATATATATAGTTATATATATTAAAAATAAAAACACACTAGAAAAGATTAATGAAAGTAAGTGATTGTTCTTTGAAAAAAATAAACTAAATTGATAAACCTTTAGCCAGTCACATCAAGAAAAAAACAGAAAGGACTCAAAATCAGAAATGAAAGAGAAATATAACCAACACCACAGAAATCAATGGTATTACGAGATTACTACACAAAATTAGATGCCAACAAACTGGATGAACTAGAAGAAAGGGATAAAATTCCTATAAGCATGCAATTCTATAAAACTGAATCATGAGGATATACAACATCTTAACAGATAAGTTACCAGTAATGAAATTGAATCAGTAATAAAAACAAAAAAAAAAACAAAACTGGCAACAAACAAAAGTCCAGGACCAGATGGCTTCACTGGTGAGTTCTGCCAAATATTTAAAGAGTTAATACCTGTCTTTCTAAAAATATTCCAAAAAACAAAAAAGGGAGGAATGCTTCCAAATTTATTCTTCATTACTCTTACACAAAAACCCAACAAAGAAACCACAAAGAAGAAATTATAGACCCATTTAGACCAATACATATCTCTGATAAACACAGATGTAAAAATCTTCAACAAAATATTAGCAAACCAAATCCAACAATATATAAAAGGGTTCTTCAGAAAGATCACGTGGGGTCTATTCCAAAGGTGCAAGACAGTTTGACACTGGCAAATCAATCAGTGTGATACATCACAATAATAAAATCAAGGATAAAAGTCATATGAGCAGCTCAATAGATGCAGACAGTATTTAACAAAATTTGACATCTGTTCATGATAAAAACACAACAAAATGGACTTAGATGGAACATTCCTCAACATAATAAAAACCATCTGTGACAGATACACAGCTAACATCATACTCAGTGCTGATCAGGATTAAAGCAAGACCAGGAACAAGACACAGATATTCATTTTTGCCCTTTTTATTCACCACAGTACTGGAAATCCTAGCCACAGCAAACAGATAAGAAAAACAGAAGGCATCCAAATTTGTAAGGAAGAAGTAAAACTGTATTTGAAGATACATGATGCTATATATACAGAACTGTGATTACTCCACTAAAAAACCATAGAACAAATGAATTCAGTGAAGCTACCAAATACAAAATTAATATACAGAAACCAGCTGCATTTTTATACACTAACAATGAACTAACAGAAAAAAGAATTAAGAAAACAATCCCATTTATAATTGCATCAAAAAGCTTAAACTATTTAGGAATAAATTTAACCAGAGGAGAAAAACCTGTATTCTGAAAACTTATAAGACAGTGATGAAAGAAATGAAGATGACATAAATGAAGGGACAGATAGTCCATGTTCATGGATAGGAAGAATTAATATTGACTAAATGTCTGTACTACCCCGATCAATCTACAATCCAATGTAATCCCTACCAAAATATTAATAGTAGTTTTCACGGAACTACAACAAATAGTTCTAAATTTGTATGGCACCACAAGAGCCCCCAAACAGCCAATTCAACCTTGAGAAAGAAGAATAAAGCTAAGAGAGCACAATCCTAGACTTCAAACTATACTACAAAGCTAACGTAATCTAACAATATGGTACCAGCACAAACTGGACACATATATCAATGGAACAGAATAGAGACCAGAAATAAACTCATGCTTATATTGTCAATTATCTGTGACAAAGGTAGCATGAATATACAAAGGGGAAAATACAGTATCTTCAATAAATGGTATTTGAAAACCTGGATGATTACGTGCCAAAAAAGAAAAAAAGAAACTAGACCACTTTTTTATACCATACACACACACACACACACACACACACACACACAATTTTAAATGGATTAAAATCTAACTGTAAGAACCAAAGCCAAAGAAATCCTACAGAAAAAAACATAGGCAGTAAAATCTTGGAGAGCAGCCTTAGCAATATTTTTCTGGATCTGTCTCCTTAGGCAAAGGAATTATAAACAAAAGTAAATATTCGGACCACATCAAATTATAAAATTTTTGTACAGTGAAAGAAACTATCAACAAGACAAAAAGGCAACCTACTGAATGGAAGAAGTTATTTGCAAATGATTATTCACTAAGGGGTTATTATCCAAAATACAGAAAGAACTCAACACCAAAACAACAATAATAGCAACAAAACAATCTGGATAAAAAATGGGCAGAGGACTTGAACAAACATTTTTCTAAAGAAGACATACAGATGGCCAACAGACACATGAAAATATGCTCAACATTGCTAACTATCAGGGAAATGCAAATCAAAACCACAATGAGACATCACCTCACACCTGTTAGAATTGCTAGTTTTAAAAAGACAAGAAATAACACCTGAAACTAATGTAACCTTGTGTGTCAGCTATGCTCAAATTTAAAGAAAGAAAGAACAAGTGCTGGAGAGGATGTGGAGAAAAGGGAACCCTCATGCTACTTCTGGGTATTTACCTAAAAGAAAAAGGAAACACTAATTCAAAACAATATCCGCCATGTTCAATGCAATATTATTTATAATAGCAAAGATGTGGAAGCCACCTAAGTGTCTATCAATAGATAAATGCTAAAGAAGTGGGGTGTGTGTGTGTGTGTATAAAATTGAATATTAGCCAAATAAAGAATTAGATCTTTCCATTTTGCAACAACATGGATGGACCTAGAGGGTATTAGGCTAAGTGAAAGGAGTCAGACAGAGAAAGACAAATACTATATGATTTGACTTATACGTGGAATACTAAAGAGAAAACAAATGTATAAACTAACAACAGAAAAGGACTCATAAATACAGAGAACAAACTGGTAGTTGCCTCAGGTGAGGAGTTGTGTAGATGGACAAAATAGGTGAAAGAGATAAAGAAGGACAAATTTCCAGTTATAAAATAACTCACAGGGATGAAAAGTTCAGTGTAAGGAATACAGTTAATAATATCGTAATACCTTTGTATGGTGACAGATGCTAAGTACACTTATCATTGTAAGCATTTCATAATGTATATAATTGCCAAATCACTATGTTGTACACTTGAATCTAATATAATATATACATCAAATATACTTCAATTAAAATTTTTAAAAATTGAAAAGAAGAAAATGTATTAAAGAATAAATCTTACTGGCAAAGCAATTATATACTAAGGGCCGTGGGTCAGCCATTTAAAAACTAGTATGAAAGTTGATCATTGAACTTTACATCAAAAACCAGGGATGTACTGTATGGTGACTAACATAATATAATAAAAAAATATTATTATAAAAAAAAGGAAAAAAAAAGTTCATCAGGCAAAATAGTAAAATCAATTATAACTACAAAATAAAGGTATAAAATATGACATCAAAAACAAGATGGGGGGATGTTGTATTTTCAGAATGTGTACAAACCTAAGCAACTATCAGCTTCAAGTACATGGACACACACACACACACACACACACTGATAGTGTATACATACACATACAGGCTGATAGTGTGTATACACACACACACACACACACACACACACACACACACACACACACACGGTACTGAGAAACCAAAAACCTAGAACAGACATGCACAAAGTAAAGAGAAAGGAACCCATATATAACACTAAAGAAAACCATCAGACCACAAGGGAAGATACCAAAAGAAGAGAGAAAAAAAGAACTGCAAAAGCAACCAGAAACCAATCAACAAGATAGAAGTCCATACCCATCAATAATTAATTTAAATGTAAATGGACTAAGTGCTCTAATCAATAGACATAGGATAGCTGAATGGATAAAAAAAAATAAGACCCACCTATGTGCTGCCTACAAGAAACTCACTTCAGATCTAAAGACATACAGATTGAAAGTGAAGGGATGGAGCAATACTATCAGACAGAATAGACATTAAACAAAGTTTGTTAGAAAGCACACACACACACACACACACACACAATAATAATCAAGGAATCAGTCCAAGAAGAAGATATAATATTCATAAATATTTATATATCCAACATAGAAGCACCTATATGTAATAAGCAAATATTAACAAACCTAAGGGAGAAATTGATAGCAGTACAATTGATAACAATACAGGAAGAGTAGGGGATTTTAATACACCACCTATATCAATGGAGACATCATCCAGACAGAAAAGCAGTAAGAAAACACTGACACATTAGACCAGATGGACTTAATTGAGAGTACAGAAAATCTAATCCAAAACAACACTCTTCAAGTGCACTTGGAAAATTCTACAGGATAAATCATATGTTAGGCCACAAAAGAAGCCTCAACAAATTCAAGAACAATGAAATTATATCAAGTATCTTTTCCACCACAACAGCATGAAACTAGAAAGCAATTACAGAAGAAAAGTGGAAGACACACAAACATGGAGACTAAACAACATGTTACTAAACAATCGATGGGTCAACAAAGAAATAAAAGGGGAAATTTAAAAATACCTGGAAACAAATGAAAATGGAGACACAACTTTCCAAAATCTATGGGACTCTCCCCCAAAGAAGTTCTAAGAGAAAATTTGCAGCAATACACGTCCACCTTAAGAAACAAACAAAATTCTGAAATAAACAATATAACTTCACAAATAAAGGAACTAGAAAAAAAGCAGAACATAGAGTTAGTAGAAGGAAGGAAATAATAAAGATCATAATGGAAATAAATGGAATAGAGGCTAAAAAAACTATAGACAAAATTAAAGAAACTGGGGTACCTGGGTATCTCAGTTGGTTAAGCATCTGCCTTCGGCTCAGGTCACAGTCTCAGGGTCCTGGGATCAAGCCCCTGTCAGGCTTGGGAGGGAGCCTGCTTCTCCTTTCCCTCTGCCCCTCTTCCCTCTCATGCTCTGTCTCTCAATCAATCGATCAATCAATCAATCTTAAAGAAAAAGGCTAAAGAAGCTAAAATCTGGTTCTTTGAAAAGATAAACAAAATTGATAAATCTCTGGCCAGACTCATCAAGAAAAAGGAGAGGTACCAAAATAAAATCAGAAATGAGAGAAGTTACAACTGACCACAAAAATACAAAGGATCATAAGAGTGTACTGTGAAGAATTATTCACCAACAAATTGAAAAACCTAGAAGAAATGGATAAATTCCTAGAAACATACAACATTCTGAGATTGATTCATGAAGATACAGAAAATTTAAATAGACCAATTTTAATGATGAATCAATAATTTAAAAACTCCCCCAAAATACCAGTACAGGACCAGGTGGCTTCACTGGTGAATTCTACCAAACATTAAAGAAGAGTTAGTACCTATCCTTCTCAAATCATTCAGAAAATTGAAGAGGAAGGAATAGTTCATTTTACAACACCAGCATTACCCTGAAACCAAACCAAAGTCACTACACACAAAAAAGAAAATTACAGACCAATATCCCTGATGAATATAGATTAAAAAATCCTCAACAAGATTTTAGCAAACTGAATTCAATAACACATTAAAAAGATCACTCACCACTCTCAACTGGGATTTATTACAGGGATGCAAGTTCAACATCCATAAATCAATGTGATACACCACATTAACAAAACAAAGGATAAAAATCACATGATTATCTCAATAGACGCAGATAAAGTATTTGACAAAACTCAACATCCCTTTAGGATAAAACTTACCAACAGAGTGGCTATGAAAGTAAGGTACCTCAACATAATAACAGACCATATATGACAAACTCACAGCTAACATCATACTCAATAGTAAAAAGCTGTAAACTTTTCCTTTAAGATCAGGAACAAGACAAAGATGCCCATTTTCACTTCTTTTTTATCCATCACAGTATTGGAACTTGTAGCCAGAGCAATAAGGCGAGAAAAAAAAAAAAGGCATCTAAATTGGAAAAGAGTAAAACTGTCATTATTTGCAGATGAGATACTCTATACACAAAACTCTAAAGACTCCACCAAAAAACACCTAGATCTAATTAATGAATTCAATCAAGTCACAAGATACAAAATTAACATACAGAAATTGGTTGCATTGGTTACTATACACTAATAATGAACTATCAGAAAGAAATTAAGAAAGCAATCCAATTTACAATGCATCAAAAAGAATAAAGTACTAGGAATAAATTTTATTGAGGAAGTAAAAAACTTGTACTCAGAAGACTATAAGACACTGCTGAAAGAAACTGAAGACAACACAAATTGAAGATATACTGTGCTCATGGGTTGGAAGAATTAATATTAGCAAAATGTCCGTACTACCTAAAGGTATCTACAGAATCAATACAACCCCAATCAAAATACCAATTTTTTTTCACAGAACTAGAACGAAGAATTCTAAAATTTATATGGAACCACGAAAGACCCTGAATATCCAAAACAATCTCGATAAAGAAAAACAAAGCTGGAGGTATCACAAGCCCAAATTTCGAACTATATTACAAAGCTATAGTAATCAAAACAGTATGATACTGGCCAAAAAAACAGATACATAGATCAATAGAACAGAACAGAGATCCCAGGTATCAATCCACACACCTATGGTCAATTAATCTATGGCAAATGAAGCAAAAATGTATGAGTGAAAAGACAGTGCCTTCAATAAATGGTATTGGGAAAACTGGGCCACCATCTTACACTATATAGAAAAATAAATTCAAAATGGATTAAAGACTTGAACGTAAGACCTGCAATCATAAAACTCTTACGAGAGGACACAGGCAGTAAGCTCTTTGACATCTATCTTAGTAATATTTTTTTGGACCAGTATCCTCAGGCAAGGGCAACAAAAGCTAAAGTAAACAAATGAGTTTACATCAAACTACAAAGATTTTGCATCGTGAAGGACACCGTCAACAAAATGAAACAGAACCTACTGAATGGAAGAAGATACTTGAAATTATACATCTAATAAGGTGTTGTATGCAAAATAGATAAAGAACTTACACAATTTATTATTTAAAAAAAAACCCAAACAACTGGATTAAAAAAACGGGCAAAGGACTTGAATAAACATTTTCCCAAAGAAGACATACAGATGGCTTAATACGTATGTGAAAAGATTCTCAACATCACTAATTATCAGGGAAATGCATATCAAAATTACAAATCAAAATCCCCTCCCACTTGTCAGATTGGCTATTATCAAAAAGACAGAACATCACAAGTATTGGCGAGGATGTGGAGAAAAGGGAACCCTCACACACTGTTAGTGGGAATGCAAACTGGTGCAGCTACTGTGGAAAACAGTATGAAAGTTCCTCAAAAATTTAAAAATTCAACTACTGTATGATCCAGCAATTCTACTGCTGTATATTTATCCAAAGAAAACAAAAACACCAATTTGAAGAAACATATGCACCCTTATATTCATTACAGCATTATTTACAATAACCAATATATGGAAGCCACCTAAATTTCCATCAATAGATGAATGGATACAGAATATGTGAGAGGTGTGTGTATGTCTGTGTGTGTGTGTATATACACACACATACAATAGAACATCGCTCAGCTGTAAAAACATGAAATGTTGCTATCTGTGGCGACATGGATCAAATTAGAGGGTATTATGCTAAGTGAAATAAGTCAGATGGAGAAAGACAAATACTGTATGATCTACTTATATGTAGAATCTACTAAAACAATCAAAACAAAACAGAAACTGACTTATACAAGCAGAGAAAGACAATTATCATATGGTTTCACTCATCTATGGAACATAAGTAGGAGGATCGGTAGGAGAAGAAAGGGATAAAGAAAGGGGGGTAATCAGAAGGGGGAATGAAGCATGAGATACTATGGACTCTGAGAAACAAACTGAGGGCTTCAGAGGGGAGGGGGGTTGGGGAATGGGATAGACTGGTGATGGGTAGTAAGGAGGGCACGTATTGCATGGTGCACTGGGTGTTATACGCAAGTAATGAATCATCGAACTTTACATCAAAAACCAGGGATGTATGGTGACTAACATAATAAAAAAATATTATTATAAAAAAAAAGAAACTGACTTATAGATACAGGAAACAAACTGTGAGTCACCTATGTGGGGAGGGACTGGCGGGGTGAGTGAAATAGGTGACGGGTATGAAGAGATACAAACTTTCAGTTATAAGATAAGTCAGTCACAAGATATAATATTTAGCATAGAAAATATAGTTAATAGTATTGTAATAACTATGGTGACAGATGGTAACTACACTTATGAGATCATGTTGTAATGTATAAGAATACTGAATCGCTATGATGTACACTTGAAACCAACAGAATATTGTATGTCAATTACACTCCAACAATAATAATAATAACCAACAGGTGAATAACTGTTCTTCACAATCTCCTGAATGACCTGGCATTCAACAGCTGGGCTCTTTGGAGGTACAAAGCCAATGAATAACTTTTCCTAAAAATAACAATTCCCCAGAAAAGTAAATAGTTCATTTATGTTATCTAAGATCTTCGCTTGTGTGCAAAGGTAAATGTCATTCCCTGAAGAAAGGCAACTTCCAAAATGTTCCCACAGCAAATCATCATTCATTACAATTGTTGCTTTTTACACTCACCAGTGGTATTTAATGGTATTTTCTGGTTATTCTGTTTGACATGCAAGATCTGAATGAGTCAGGACATCTCCAAAACAACTCAGTGTCCTTGAGAAAGTAAAATGCAAGATCCACCCCCCCCAGCCCTTATTTCTAAAAGGACTAAATGAGCCGGTCACTTTCTACATTAAGGTACATATTCTCTGCCACTTTTCCTCGTGCATTTCCATCTCTGGTTTCGCTAAAACATTATAGTTGCATGGAATCTTAAGAGCATCTCCTGTGAGAAGAAAAGTAGCAAACACTGCCTGAGGCTCTGATAGACAAGTATGAGAAGGGAATATATATTCTACAAACCAGGATTCATAGGAGCTTTTCCCATAAGATATAAAAACAATTACATGCAAAAATATATATATATATATACACACAATATATATACAAAATAGACACACAAATATATATGTATACAATTACACAAATTTATATATTACACATATACAAATATAAATATTTGTATACATACAAATATATGAATGTATACTATATATACAAATGTATACATACAAATACATACAATGTATACATACAAATAGATATATTTGTTCATGTATAATATATATTTGCATATAAATATATTTATGTATAATATATAAATTTGTATATATACACATATATATGTATTTATATACGTACGTGTGTATGTATATATAGATATAGATATAGATATAAATAGATAGATAGATAGATAGATAATCTGTGTGTATACATAAACAACAGGGAGAAAGTACCAGAGGAAGCTTGACCACATCACGCTCCTCGAGAACTGGTATTAAGTGTATTTAGCAATTTGATACAAGCCTCACAATATTTCAAGAGAAGTGGTGAGATCACGCACCCCAGGATACACAGACAATTCGGAACGCAGACTATAAGCACCTGACAGAGCTCCTCGCTTTGCCTTCTGGTAACGTAGCGACAGATATTTATGATCTCTAGGAGGAAACTTCTGGGAGGAAATCTCTCTGACTCATTATCAGAAATTTCAAAATCTTTCTTGCTGCAGAAAATTGAGCCTACCTTCTCTTAAATAGCTTATTATCCCGTCATTCCTTCCTGCTTTCTCTGCGAGCCACCCACACCTCCCCTGCCCAAGACCCTTCCCACCTACTTCTACTCCAATTTCTAGTTTCTCTCAGCTCTGGGACGAAGAGTCTGCATTCGGCGATTTAGTGTCACCGCTGTTAGAAGGATCACTCCTGCCCCTTTCGTATTGTTGCACGACATTCCTGATGTAAGTCACTATTATTATATATTTCCGTATCCTCCATGGTGCTTTGGATACTATATATGATTACTAAGTGCTTTTTTAAAAAAAAATCATCTGGTTTCTCTTTCTTTTATCTAAGTATATTTATGCATTTATTCTTTCATTAAACATTTGTTGAGAATCTCCTGGGAGCTGGGCAAGTCGTGATGGAAGGCCTAGTTGCCGTCTACATTTTCTGACTAATTCGCACAGTTCCCAAACACTTCTGTGACTGGGGCAGCTCAGAGGCCCCCTGTCACTCGTATTGACATTAAGAGAGAACATTCTAGTGCAGGCTTGAAACAGAACAACAGAAGAAAGCGTTCATGCTCCTTGGTTGTCCAAGCAGAAGGCTTACCTTGGTCTGGAACGTACAGAACATGTGTGTTAAGAAGGGATGCTCCCAGGCCAAGGAGAGAACTCTCTTCTCCACCATCGTGCACTCGACATCATCGTCCATCAAAACCACGTCTTTCTTTAAGGCTTTTATGGCGAAAAATTGATTGGTTTTCTTGAACTCTGCTAGGAAGACCTAGAAGGAAGAGTAAGAAGAAACTTTATTTTAGAATTTGATCTCACACTCATTAAAGAAGAGACAAAGTCCTGAGAGAGATCTGTGTTGGGTGAGAAAAGAGGATTTCTTCTCCAATCCCCCTCTATCCCCTCTATAGAGACAAAATAGAGCACTGCACTGATTTTCGGATATTACCTAGTAGTTTTATGCTCGTTTTGTACCTTTCGAAGGGTTCCACAAAACTACTGTACAATTAGATGGGTTATTCTCAGTCCCTGAAAACTTCTGTTTAAAAAAGTATATGACCTGTCTGCCCTGGGACCCGAGTAAAGGTTTAATATAAATTCCCAGAGACCAAATGCGTACCGAAGGAAGCAAGAGTGAGGAGCAGAGAGGAGAATTTGATCACACTTGAAACATCAGTGCACATGAGCATAAAACTTAGTTCTGAGTTTTACCCAGTTTTTCAAGGTGAAAAAAGAATATAGGGGAATAGAGGTTTCTTTATATGCTTAATGAGTGTGCACCATTTCATCCGATGGCATAGATGCTAATGACATATTTAGGACCACTATGTGTCACATACTCTGCTATACTTTATATGTGCTAATTCCTAGCTCAGAACTCTCCGCAAGACAGACAGCAATAAAACAACAACAACAAAAACTGGGTTTAAAGAGTAACTCTGGGAAACAAACTGAGGGCCTCAGAGGGGAGGGGAGTGGGGGACTGGGATAGACTGGTGATGGGTAGTAAGGAGGGCACGTATTGCATGGTGCACTGAGTGTTATACGCAACTAATGAATCATGGAACTTTACATCAAAAACTAGGGATGAACTGTATGGTGGCTAATATAACAAAATAAAAATTATAAAAAAAATAAAAAATAAAGAATATGCATGAAAAATTTTTTTTAAAAAGCACCCAAAAAAATAAAATAAAGAGTAACTTCACTTGCTCAAATTCATGGAGCTACTCAGCAGAAAAAAAAAAAATCTAATTCCAAATTTACTTTTTCTACTTGATTTCGTGAATCTTATATGAAAGGACACCAGATGGCATATAATGGAGAGTTTCTACAACTTTTGCTTTTGCAAATGATGCAGCAACAGACGACTGGCAGTTGTGAGGACATGGCATTTGGACACAGAAAACTCCAGCTTGGGTCTCTCTTCACAGAGCTTTACTAGCTGTGGGAATGTGGGCAAACCAATTAACCTCTCTGGGCTTCAGTTTCCCAATGTGTAAAAGAGAGAATTGGCATGACATTCTCCAACTTGCAGGACCATTGTGAAAATCAAATGAATACCACGTGGGAAAGTGATTTGGAAACTCCAAAATGCTCTCTAAATGACAGTTATTAAGAATACTCGTCATTTGTTTCTTGACTTTTAGGGAATGTCAAAGTCAATGACACCAAACCAGTACTGAAAATGCGTGTGTCCGTATTTAAAATAATATGGCACAGACATACGGCTTTGGGGTGGCTGGCTTGATAGAGGGCATGGAACTGATATGAGAATGCAGGTAAATGGATGATGTGCATATCCCCACAAAACAATGCTATTTTTTTTTTTCTGGACCTCAAAGTAAATTGAGAATAAGAATACAGAGGCTACCATTTTGGTGAGATCCTATGTCCTATCTAGAGCCAAAAGAAAGAAGAAAAAGCAGCTTTGGAGTATTCCCAGTGTTGTAAGAAAGGGAAATATGTCCATCCCATTTTGCTTTGGTGCTTTGTCCTCCTCTCTTTGGGTCCCATGGTTCAGTCTTCTCAGTCTGTAGGGACTCAGGGTCCTGATAGCAAGGGGCACACTGCTTTGGACAAAGAACAGGGGATGCCTGAGGCTCTCAGTTGTCCCTTGGGATATTTTACTAAGGCTTGTAGGTTTAACGTAATGTCTTTCTTCTTAACCTTGTTCAAATATAGAAACCCACATGGGAACAAAGAAAGATAAACATTTCATTAACAATTAAAAGTGCTCTTTTGGTAATTGTTTCTTTCAATAAAACATCCCCAAACCAGCCATAAACTAAGAAGCTGAAAAGGCAATTTCCATCTCTATAATGGGCTTTCAATTTTTGGTAACAGGTTATATAATTGCACATTAATTGAGGCTAAATTATAATGAAGACTAGCTATAAAATTGCCTATTAACAGATTAACACCAAATGAGCCTGCTGTGTTTCATATTATTGTGGAAATGAACTAAAAGAATTAATGGATATCAGCTAGTTGGCAGGGCAGAACAGAGTTTGCCAAAAGCAATGCACTGGTGTTTAAATCCAAACCCATTTTGTAGCACGATGTCATTCAGCTGTGGTGATGCTCGGTTGCATTCTAGTTTATTATTAAATAAACCGGGTGAGTTTCCAGCCAAAGTCCGGTGAGCAGGTGTGGAGCATAATGCTAGCTTTGGATGCACTAATTTACAGAATAGCAGTCTCTGGCTAAAATTTTCTAGGAGTTTCATCCAAGAATAAAACAACTGAGAGTGGCATTAATATAGTAGATATCCTTAATATCTAGAATAATCTCAAGGCTCATGTTCCACGGCATCCCTCCCTACATTCACTAGCTTGAAAATTTTTTTCTGTCACTGATACTTGCTCGTTAAATTGTTTCATCTCCCTCCTTTTCCTCTTGTCCTTTGTGACTGACAGAGACAGCCCATAACTTGAGTGTGCGGCAGGAAGGATCTAGACGAGGGACTTTCCCCGTGAAACTTTTCTCATGACTCTCAAGCTACAGCTTTGTTATGAACTGAATTGTGTCCCCTCTGAAAAATTTACATGCTGGAGTCCTAAACCCCAGGACCTCACAACGTGACTGTATTTGGAGGCAGGGTCTTTACAGAGGTAATCAAGTTAAAATAAGTTCATTAGGGTGGGCTCCAATCCGGCATGACTAGTGTCCTTATAAGAAGAGGAGAATGGACACAGATACACACAGAGTGGAGATGTGAAGACACAGGGAGAAGATGGCCACTTACAAGCCAAAGAGAGAGACTTCGGAAGAAAAAACCCTACCGACACTTAGGTCTTAGACTTCCAGCCTCCAGAATGGTAAGAAAATAAACTCCTGTTTGAATCACTCAATCTGTGATACTTTGTTACATTTGTCCTAGCAAACTAATACAAGACTGAGGACATTTGATAGAGAAAAAAAAAATTGCATTCAAAGTAAAGTAACGCTTCAAGTTTGAGAAGAGAGCAAAAGAGAAATGACCACCAAAAAACCTGTAAGAAACAGAAACTGGCTGAGGCAGGTTCTCATTGCTTTGATGTCCAAATACACCAAACTCATGATTGTGTGGGACGCACATCTTTGAAGCAAAACAGCTTGGGAACAATGATTCCCAGGAAGCAGAGGCCACTACTTTCTAGAGTTCCTGGGTTTCCTTTTTATTCAGACCCCTCTCTACCCTGTCAAAAAGTGCCCAGGAATGTTCTCTCCACACCCACAACCAATTCTGGTCCCAAGAGTTCAGGAGCTTTGCTTTTCAATTTCTCTAAGTTGGTCTGTGGAATTCTATAGTATAGTATCATACCTTGCCGAAACTTCCTTTCCCCAACATTTTGTGCAAGATAAAATCCTCGATTTTTAGTTTCATATGTACAGATGGTCTTTCTATGTTCGGTTCACGTTCTGGATGATGGCACATTTTCTCCATCTCATCCAAGGGAGACTCCCAGGAGATTCCCTGAGGCTCTGAAAACAGCAAGCTAGTGGTTAAAAGTAAACAAGAAACAGTGGAGGACCATTCTAGTTATCCGGAGAGAACACTTTCCCTTCCACTTCCCACTCTGAGGCTCCATTCACAAAAATGGGAAGAAAGATCCCCTGTGAGCCTGGCATTTGGGGCATGAACTCTATCTCTTATCTACCCAACAAACTGGGAAAAATTTCATATTAAGAAACATATTTGAACTAGCAAATGATCATATATGCAAAGCAAAGGAGCACTTTAAATCATGTCAAATCATGGAACATAGATTTTCACCAAATTTGAGGATAAATGGTTCTCAGCTATTTACGTGGCTCACGAGCACAGTGGAATCACGTGATGTCGCATGTGAGGGACGAGGAAGCGGAAAGCGGACTGATGGAGATCTGAATTGCATCATCCCTCACTGTATTCAAGTCAGCCAATTCGTTCCTCACCCAATGCCAGAGGAAGTGCAGAAAACTTTTTTAGAAACTTTCTCCCACCCCCCCTTATAATACTTCTTCTCTTTTTTATTGAAATATATTTGACACATCATATTGTGTTAATTTAAGGTGTATGACACGTTGACTTGATACATTTATATATTGTGATATGACTGCCATTTTACAACAGGACCTTTATCACATCACATAATTTTGTTTCATCTTTGTGGAAGGAATAATGACATTTCTCTCACATTCAATCTCCAGATTTACCTTTTATCTTCTCCCTCAGTCCAAGAAAATAAATACAGGTATCCCCCATGTTCTGAAAGTTCGCTTTTCCACTTCGCTTTTATGAAAGATCTACATGACTACCTGTTTTTGCTAACCGAAAAAAAAAATCTGGAGAGGATTTTCTTTTACAGAAAAAAGAAAAGTGCAAATACTATTCAGCATTGGTTTTGAAGCAAGCCAGCAGAGGCAGCGCCCCTGAGCTCTCGGCAGCTCAGCATCCAGCATCCAGAGCTCTGAACTGTGTGAGCATCTGTGCTAGATGTCGAATATTCTAGCAACACGTGTTCTAAGCTATTAGAAAAGCTTGAGGTGATTTCTTGGGTCTGGGAATACTCAAAAATTGTTCTATATAAATTAACAGTAATTGCTTCTTTGCTCTATGCCATTGGGGCCTACAAAAGATTTCACGGGGCCTCATGGGGAAGATGGCGGAGAAGGAGGAGCCTGAGCTCACCTCACTCCATGAGCACAACCAGGTAACAGCTACATTTAGGCACTAACACTGAAAATGACCTGAAGACTGGCAGAACAGACCTTCCACAGTGGATTACAGACAGGAAGCCACATTTAAAAAGCTAGGAGGAGTAGAGAGGCAGTTGGGAACAAACCCCTGTGAGACTAGCCACAAATGGGAGGGACACCACAAGCACAGAGAAGCCAGAGGATCATTTGTCGCCCCTGGCATGGGGGCCTGCACTGGGAAGACAAATCTCAATAATATTTGGCTCTGAAAACCAGTGGGGCTTAAAATTGGGAGCTCTAAAAATCAGCAGCCTTAACTCTGGGGACAGCAGGAGGGTGACAGGAAGCCGAGTCCCTACGATACAGAATGTAAAGAACCACCATGACAACTTGGCCCAAGATGGCACGGAAGCAGCAGTTTAAAAAAATGCCTGGGGTATACGTGAAGGAGATCTATGGATTAATCTTAGAACGTGTGCTGGAGGGTCAGGGATCTTCAGGGGATTTTTCTGGGAACAAAACTGTTGGTGGGCACTGTTTCTCTTCCCCTTCCCAAGCCTAGATGGCCAGCCGGTTGTGAGAGCCAGCTACCTTGCTAGCACCACCTGCCCTGCCACAGCCATCACCGTGGACCTGCCCCATTCAACCTGCCCACTTGAGCAGACATCTCTCCAGAGCAGTTCTTGCCCCACCACACCCCACAGGAAATGCCCATAGGGACCAGTACCATTCCGAAGTGACTCCCCATCTGGGGAGTAGGGGAGATAACTTCACACACCAGTGCACCCCTCTTTCCAACAACTCAGTCTCAGCTCGCTGTGCAGGGAGCAATCCCTGCCCCTCAGGGTACCAGCAGCTGTGGCAGAAAGGCTAACTCTAGATAGGCTGACTGCTGGCCCCGTCCACCAACAACCCCACAGTGGCTTCAGACAGGCCTCTCAACAGCTTGGGGAAGAAACCCTGCCCTGAGCACCCACAGCAGGCAAAGTGGGTCCGTGCAGCCTGCTGGACTGAAGGTAATTATGGTTCAGCCTCCCCAGTAGGGTACATGCAGCCCACCCAGGGATAACTCTAGAGCTCCTGATTCTGATGACCAGGGCATCGCACTTCATGACACCACAAGACTTCTTCTCATCAAGGCCACTACTTTCAAGACCAGGAGATGTAGTGAATTACCTAATACACAGTAGCAAACACAGATAGACAAAATGAGACTGATATCTCAAATGAAAGAACAAGACAAAATCACAGTGAAAGAGCAAAATGAAATGGAGATAATCAATTTTCTTGATAAAGAATTCAAAATAGTCGTCATAAAGACATACCCCGGACTTGAGAAAACAGTGGATGATCTCAGTGAGAACTTCATCAAAGAGAGAGAAAATATAAAAAAAGAACCAGTCAGAGCTGAAGAATACAGTAACTGAAATAAAAATACACTAGAGGGAATCAACAGGAGGTTAGAGAATGCAGAAAAACGGATCGGCAATCTGAAAGGGAGCGTAATGGAAAGCAACCAAGCGGAACAGCGAAAAGAAAAAAGAATAATAAAAAACAAGAATAAGTCAGGGAACTCAGCAACACCATCAAGCATAATAACATTCGCATTGTAGGGATCCCAGAAGGAGGAGAGAGAAAGGGGGACAGAACATTTATTTGAGGAAAGAATAGCTGAAAACTTCCTTAATCTGGGGAAAAAATAGGCATTCAAGCCCAGGAGGCACAGAGAGCCCCAAACAAGATGAACCCAAGGAGGTCCGCAACAAGACACATAATGATGAAAATGGCAAAAAGTAATGACAGAGAGATCTTAAAAGCAGCAAGAGAAAACAGGTACAAAAAGGGGAAACCCCATAAGGCTATGAGCTGATTTTTCAGCAGAAACTTTGCAGGCCAGAGAGAGTGGCATGGTATATTCAAAGGGTTAAAAGAAGAAAACCTGCAACCAAGAATAGTCTATCCAGCAAGGTTATCATTCAGAATAGAAGGAGAGATAGCAAGTTTCCCAGACAAACTAAAATTAAAGGAGTTCATCACCACTAAACCAGCTTTATAAGAAATGTTAAGGGAAATTCTTTAAGTGAAAAGAAAAGGCCATAATTAAAAGAAAAATGAAAGAAAAAAATTTCACTGGTAAAAGCAAAGATATATTAAAGGTAGTAGATTAATTACTTATAAAGCCAGTAGTGGTTAGAACACAGAAGTAGTAAAATCAATTACATCTACAAAAATTAGTCAAGGTAGTCACAAAATAAAAATATGTAAACTATGACATTATATACGTAAAATGTGGGGAGGAGTAAGAATTTAGTGTTTTTAGAATGTGTTTGAACTTAAGTGACCATCAACATAATACAGATGCTGTGCACAGAAGATGTTACATATGAACCCAACGGCAAACACAAACCAAAAAACACAAAAAATAAAAAGGAAGAAATCCAAGCATCACACTAAAGAAAGGCATCAAATCACAACGAAAGAGAGTAATGGAAGAAAGAAAAAAGAAAATAGAAAAAAACTACAAAAACAGCCAGAAAACAATTAACAAAATGGCTGTAAGTACACACCTATCAATAATTACCTTGAAGGTAAATGTACTAAACGCTCCAATCAAAAGTCGTAGGGTGGCCGAATGGATAAAAAAACAGGACCCATCTACATGCTGCCTACAAGAGACTCACTTCAGACCTAAAGACACACAGAGACCGAAAATGAAAGGCTGGGAAAACATATGCCATACAAACAGTAGCAAAAGAAAAAAACAAGAAAGCCAAAAAACCAAGGCTGGGGTAGCAACATTTATATCAGACAAAATAGACATTAACACAAAGACTGTATCAAGAGACAAAGAAGGGCACTAGGTAATGATAAAGGAATCAATCTAACAAGAGGACTTAAAATTGTGAATATTATGCACCCAACATTGGAGTACCAAATTATATAAAACCAATATTAACAGATGTAAAGGGAGACATGGACAGGAATACAATAATAGTAGGGGACTTTAATTCACCACGTTCATCAATGGATAAATATCCACACAGAAGAGCAATAAGGAAATGGTGGCTTTGAACAACATATTAGAGCAGATGCACGTAACAGATCTACACAGAACATTCCATCCCAAACAGCAGAATACACGTTCTTCTGACGTGCCCACGGGACATTCTCCCGAACACATCACATGTTAGGCCACAAAAAAGTGTCAATAAATTTAAGGAGACTGAAGTCATATCAAGCCTCCACTCTGGCCACAGTGGTATGACACTGGAAATCAATTACAAGAAAATAATCTGGAAAAAACATGAACACATAGAGCTAAAGGACATGCTCCTAAACAACAATGGATCACCAACTCAAAGAGGAAATCAGAAAATACATGGAGACAAATAAAAACAAAAAGTCAATGATCTAAATCTTTGGGCCACAGCAAAAGCAGTTCTAAGAGGGAACTTTATAGCAATCCAGGGCTACCTCAAGAAATAAGAAAAATCCCAAGTAAACCACCTAACCTTGCACCTAAAGGAGCTAGAAAAACAAAAACAAATAAAGCCCAAAGATAGTAGAAGGAAGGAAATAATAAAGATTAGAGAAAAAAATAAATGAATAGAGACTAAAGAGCAATAAAAAAGATCAATGAAACCAAGAGATGGTTCTTTGGAAAGGTAAACAAAATTGATAAAGCTTTAGTCACAATCAGCAAGAACAAAAGAAGATTCAAAATCAAATGAAGGAGAAAAACCACCTTCAGCACAGATGTACAAAGGATTATAAAAAAATATTACGAAAAATGGAATGCCATCAAATTGGACAACCTAGAAGAAATGGATAAATTCCTAGGTACTTATTCCAAAACTGAATCTTGAGGACGTACAAAATCTGAACAGACTGATTGATTCCTAGTTACCAAAGTGAATCAGTCATCAAAAACTCCCAACAAAACTCCAGGACCCGACGGCTTTCCAGGGGAATTCTACTAAACACTTAAAGAAGAGTTAATGCCTATTCATCTCAAACTATTCTAAAAATACTAGAAGAAAAACTTCCAAATGCATTCAATGAGGCCAGGATTACCTTGATACCAAAAACCAGACAAAGATGCTACCGAACAAGAAAACTGGAGGCCGAGATCTCTGATTAACTTAGGTGCAAAAAGCTTCAAAAAATATTAGCACACTGAATTCAGAAATACATTAAAAAAATCATTCACCACAATCAAGTGGCTTTTATTCCAAGGATGCAAGAGTAACTCAATATTTACAAAGCAATCAATGGGACATACCGTACTAACAAGAGGAGAGAGAAAAACCACATGGTCATCTCAACAGATGCAGAGAAGCAGCTGACAAAATACGACGATCGCTCATGATAAAAACTCTCAACAAAGTGGGTTTAGAGGGAACACGTCGACGTAATAAAGACCACAACCGACAAACCCACAGCTAACATCATACGCAATGACGAAGAGCTAAAAGCTTTTTCTCTGAAATCAGGACAAGATAAGGATGTCCACTCAAGCCACTTTAATTCCACACAGTACTGGAAGCCCTAGCTGCAGCCATCAGAAAAGAGAAAGGAATAAACACCATCCTAATTGATAAGGAAGAAATAAAACTGTCACTGTCTGCAAATGACATATTATATTTAGAAAACCCTAAAGACTTCACCAGAAAACTATTAGAACTAATGAAAGAAAAGACAAGAAATGCAAAATTAGTAGACAGAAATCTGGTGCATTTCTATAGACTGATAACAAAGTAGTGGAAAGAGAAATTAAGAAAACAACCCCATTTACAATTGCATCAAAAAGACTAAAATACTTAGGAATAAACTTAACCAAGGAGGTGAAACCTGTTCTCTGAAAACGATAAAACATTTATTGAAGGAATTGAAGATGACAAAAACAAGTGGAAAGATGTGCTGTGCTCATGGATTGGAAGAATTAACATTGTTAAAATGTCCATCCTACCCAAAGCAATCTACAGATTCAGTGTAATCCCTATGAATATACCAACAGCATTTTCCACAGAACTAGGACAAATAATATTAAAATTCGTACAGAATCACAAATGACCTTGAATAGCCAAAGCAGTCTTGAGGAAGAACAACAAAGCTGGAGGTATCACAATACCAGGTTTTAAGATACACTACAAAGCTATAATAATCAAAACAGTTTGGTACTTGCACAAAAACAGACATACAGATCAGTGAAACAGAACAGAGGGTCCAGAAATAAACCCATACCTACATGGTCAATTAATTTGACAAAGCAGGTAAGAATATACAATGGGAAAAAAACAGTCTTTTCTTTTTTTTTTTCAAACAGTCCTTTCAACAAATGGTGTTAGGAAAACTGAACAGCTACGTGCAAGAGAACAAAACTGCACCTCTTTCTTACACCATACACAAAAATAAACTCACAGCAGATTAAGACCTAAGTGTGAGACCTGAAACCATAAAACTCCTAAACGAAGACACAGGCAGTAATCTCTTGGACATCGGTCTTCGCAACATGTTTATGGATATGTCTCCTGGGCAAGGGAAACAAAAGCAAAAATAAACTATTGGGACTACACCAAAATAAAAAACTTCTGCACAGCAAAGGAAACTGTAAACAAAACAAAAAGGCAACCTAGTGAATGGGAGAAGATGTTTGCAAAAGATATATCTGGTAAGAGTTAATTCTAAAATATATAAAAAACTTATATAACTACACACACACACACACACACACACACACACACACACACAAATCTATTAAAAAACGGGTGGAAGACCTGAGCAGACACTTTTCCAAAGAAGACACACTGATGACCAACGGACACATGAAAAGATGTTGAACATCAGCAATCATCAGGGAAATGCAAATCAAAACCACAATGAGGTATCAGAATGGCTAGTATCAAAATGACAAGAAATAACAAGTGTTGGCAAGGATGTAGAGAAAAAGGAGCCCTTTTGCATTGGTGGTGGGAATGCAAACAGGTGTAGCCACTGCGGAAAACAATATGGAGGTTCCTCAAAAAGTTAAAAATAGAACTACCATATGATCTGGGATTTCCACTACTGGGTATTTACCTAAAGAAAATGAAAACACTGATTCAAAAAGACATATGTGTTCCTATGTTTATTGCAGCATTATTTACAATAGCCAACACACAGAAGCAATCCTAGCGTCCATCCATAGATGAACGCACGAAGAAGATGTGGTGTACATACAATGGAATATTACTCAGCCCCAAAAAGGAATGAGATCTCGCCATTATGACAACAGTGGATGTGGAGGGTATTATGGTAAATGAAACAAGTCAGGCAGAGAAAGACAAATACCATATGATTTCACTTACAGGTGGAATCTAAAAAACGAAACCGAACCAAACATTCTTAAATATAGAGAACTGGTAGTTGCCAAAGGAGAAGTGGGTGGCGGAAGCAGGTGAAACAAAGGGGATTAAGAGGTATAATCTTCCAGTTACAAGATAAATAAGTCACAGAGCTGAAAAGTACAGCATAGGGAATATAGTCAATAATATTGTGGTAACATTGTATGGTGACAGGTGAACATCAAGTAATATACAAAATTGTTGAATCAAGATGTTGTACACCTGAAAGTTAGCAATACTGTACATTAATTATACTTCAATTAAAAGAAAGGTTTCACAGAAATACTATACTTTAGGATAGTTGGGAAAACCTACATTTTATAACGTATGCTGAAATTATTCAGTTCCCAGATTCATGTGGGCCTATCCTCGCATGAATTACTTCCAGAAAGGAGGCTGGGTAAATTTCCATAATGATAAATGTTGAGGCCCCACTATTCTTCCTCTTTCTACGCTTAAATTTCCCAAAAAAAGTCTCCAAGGTGCAGAATAAGATGGTCTCCTGTGGCATCCCCACCACTGAGATTTATGGTAGATTTATTTTGCAAAACCTTATACGGCAACAGGAAGTAACACACTAAAATCCTAAGGAAACATTTGCGGTTCTTTACTCCAGACCTATCCCACTTCTCCCTGCCCCCACTTCCCACCCTCTTACAAAGGTTTCCTAACGGGGGCACATTTTGGTTTCACTTCCAAGAAGTAGAAGCCTCTTACCTATCAGACCAGGTAAATAGGGAATTTAAATGCAGAGGACTCAGGTTAAGGTTGACCGAGATTAATGACTGACAATGATTCCACTGAGGGTCAGGGTAGCTACCTTTTTTCCCAGGTGCTGGTACACACGGCAGCTTTGCTTCACCTTTTATGGAGCTCGGGAGACCAATTTCAACTGGGCCTTCTCTGAAGATGTGCTCAGAATCTCTTAAGCAGCGAGCCTAGATTATAAACCAAGAGTCAGACCACTCATGTCCGCACCCACGACTGCTGGGACAGCTCAGCCCACTGCCCTTGGGGACGAGATGCATTGAAGATTCCTAAATGCACTGGATAAGCAACATTCCGCTTTCCTTCAGCACCCTTGTAGGATCCCATGCCCTGCAAAAGTGCAGAGGTTGTATTTTATGCATGCAGAATACACTCACTTCCTTCATACTTTTCTGGGGGGCTAACTGGTTTCTCCTATGCTGTCTACAGCATTCAGGCACACATAAGAATAAAAGGTCAATGGATGGGAAAAGAGCTTACACAGGCAACACCAAGCCTTCAAGAGGGTTTGTTCTTGGATACGTAAATTCAACACGCCAGCGCTACTGCGTGTGAGTAAACGGCAAGGCCAAAGTTGCCCTGGACTCCGTGTTCTGTGCGTATTTTCGGGATGATTCTAGCAAATCCATAGGTATAAAGCTCGTAATGAATCCTCAGTCATTTTAATGAATTGTTTCTGCCCCTGCTCATTCCACAGAATTTAAGGTCTTACAAAGATCTATGCTGTTCCGATGCATGACACACATAAATATCTCGAAGTGGGGATATGCGCATGCGGATGAAACTCAGAGGCAGGACAGGTGCTAGGAAGACTCCAGGTTGTCCCACAGCTTAAAGGGCAAAAGGACCGGAGTAGTCCTTGCTGAGTGGAAATGGCAGGAACTCAACCTAAAACCCCTCCTACCTGCTGGGTGCTCTCAATCATTGCCAGTGCCTCAGCCATCAGCTTCTGGTTTATGCCACAAAGGTTGGCCACCTTTGTCTGGCATCTGTGATGTACGTTCATGCCACATGCTGAAAAGGAGAGAGAGACGCTGAGCCAGGGCAACGGAACTCAGGGCGCGGACTTTGCACAGGACGGTTTTAGGTATGCGTATGTTGAGGAACAAGTGGCAAATCCCTAGAGCCTTCTTCCCAGCAGCAGACACTGCATACACGTGAATTAGGGCCGTGCTTTCCTGATGCCACTACGCGTCCCCCTCCCCTTCCCAAGACTACCCGCACAGACCAGACGTTCCTTGATGTGATGCTGGGGAATGACTCCCACTGGCGGCAGAGCCGGAGCCTTGCTGGCGGGGGAGGAAGGCTGCTGTCAGTCTGCACTGACACTGCGCCCCTGCTAAGACAAGCATGAGGCTGGCTCTCTCTGGAGGAAACGTGCAAGGCTGGGATGCAAGGTGATTTACTCGCACTCCGGACTGGAGCCCAAGCATCCCCTTTCCCTCGTGGACTGCAAGAAGCTTCTCTCCCCTGTAGGTTGAAGCCCGGGGTGCAGCCTCAGCCCGCAGAGCTGACATGGAAATGGTGGGGGGTGGTCTGTGCTTAGGGGCGGGAGTGGGAGGACACAAAGTGGCCTGGAGACCTCAGCCTCACCAATGGCGGGGTTGGGCTCGTTCCACCAAATGATCTGTACGGACCTAGGATTCTGAGGGAGTATTTGCATTCATTAGTCCTGAAAATAGCACAGTAACGTCCACCCTCCACTCATGGCATCCCACGAGCCTTCTCGGACTGGGGTGTGTGTGCACCTGTGCCTCCGTATACAGACAACTAGAGTATATGAGACATCACCGTTACAATGAAAACCTCTAACTTAAGATTCCCGAACGCTGGCTGATAGAATTCTATTCTCAAGTCCTATATCATTCTATCAAGGCCTATTAACAGGGACTGCTAGAAGGCATTAGGCAGGAGAGGCTATAAAACCATGCACTTCACCCTCGCCTGCTTATTCAGCCATCTGTGTGCAAAGAACGTAGCACAGTGGACGGCATCAAATAGGTACTCAGCAAATACAGCGTCTACTGCATCGTCCGGTTACTTATTCCGATGAGATAAGTTTTAAAATATTCAAGTGACATGTTAGCAGGCTTCAGCCTTTAGTTTTAACTAGCTTAAAACTCAGGTAGTTCCTAATAAAACAAAATAAAATAGCATTTTCTGTGTGAGTATAAACCAGTACTCGTCCCAGCATATACGCGCTGATATGACCCAAATCCATTCTAAGTGCAACCTTCCACATATATCTAAAGTCTTTAGTAACGGTCCTGCTGCTGGGGGCCCACTGCCTTTCCGAATTTAGTGTGACTCGCACTGCGCTCGTTGATGCAGGCTGAACCCTGGGCTGCCCTCACTGCCTTTCCTTACTCGTTTCCACAAGCCAAAGGGAGGCAGCGAGCAAGGACTGAGCACGAGGGGTTGGAGGTTTCCACTTTGTTTTTTTAACATGGCCGCTGGACCTAAGGTTGTCTCGGACACGCTCGCGTGAGGGCAGGCCCCATTCCCACTCGGATAATGGCACAGGTCTCTGTTACTAACCTATTAGGTGATAACTTGATCTCTGTGAGTGCAAACAGCCCCTGTGGATGATGATTTTCATGGGAATTAAAGTGGAGAGAGAAAAGGACAGAGTCAAGACGAAGGGAGGCCCTAATTTAGGAAGGTGGCTTAGAAGAGAACAAGACAGAAAGAGCAGGGCCAAGGCAGAGGAACAGAGCCAGAAGAGTAGATTAGGGGAGGAAAAGTCAAGGGCCTGGGGGGCAAGGACACGGTGATGTCTGCAGGTGTCCACCTTGAGAGCAGAGGGTGCTGGGGAGGAGAGGGAGGGGAGGAGAGGGGAGAGGAGAGGAGGGGTGAGAGGAGAGGGGCTGCCCGGCGTGCAGGAGGAGAGGGGAGAGAGGGAAAGAGAAAGGACCGGGGAGAAAGAATGTTAGGGGGATGGAACAGAGTAGACGTGTGGGCCGTGAAACAATGGCGAGGAACCCTCACGGAGTTCTAAGCTCAGAGGCATCGTCAGGCTGTTGGCACCTTTGGGCAGGTGGGGCCCTCGGGCTCCAGGGCAAAGGGACTTGCTCGGTGAGGGAGACCGGCGAGGACCCGGGGAACCATCAGAGGGGATCTGATTACTCACGCCTGCTTGTTCCGTTCTGAAATTACTTCTTGCCTATGAACTCCTAAAGGTAAAGATACTCCATAGAGTAGTACCAGGCCCACCTGTGTGCTCCCAAAGAGGTGTAGACAGCAAGGTGCACAGTCGTATTGCTGGAGGGATTATTGGGTGAATTTTCACTGCACATGGGTTTTGCCTTCAGTAATGGTTTCAAAACCTAACCCTCCCCGTCTCCACGAAGAGGCCACTCCAGACCCCACCAGACACATGAGCGCAATGGGGACGAGGAAGAGAAGGCTGCCGAAGGTGACCTTCACCTTGATCACTTTAAAGATAAGAATTGCAAAAGATTTAGCCAGTGGCATAAAACCAAATGGGGCGGCCAAATTTAATAATTCAAAACAGAAAGGCCCTTGTTGCAGCAGGGTGCCCTCCTTTTCGAATGTCTGTCTGGCCCTGCCTCTGTGCAGGCCTGTCCGTCCAAGTAGATGTGCCGGCCTTACTCCTCCATGGGCCACAGAGGGAATCTTGAGGTGTAAGGGAGAGCGATGGGGGGGGGGGGCATGGCTTGAGCTGCCAGGGTCGGAAGGGGCAGGCCCAGAACACCGGGAAGCAGCAGGGCAGGTCCCAGGGAAGGAGGCGAATGAGGAAAACTACCATCTTCCTTTCTCCCCAGCACGAGGTACAACAGAAGGGTGACAGGTCGGGAGACTTGACATTGAACCTGAACGGTTTGCACTTCTCTGGGATCCCAGGATGATGGTGTTGGGGATGGGAGGAAAAGAACAGCAGTGGGCTGCTGGGAACGTCACGTTCATGACCTCAGGGTCATCCGGACTAGCTGGAGAAGTCAACCCTCTATGCTCCCTCTTCCCCTCGTGCTCTCCATTAAAGCTGCAAAGCCACCCTGGAGGGGTTCCGTACCGGGGCCCAAGCTCATTTCCCCCTGGACTCACCATCGCACTTGAGTCCTTGCCTGGCCAGGCCCCACAGCAGGGTCCCGCAGTGCTCACAGAAGGTCGGGCTTTTGTAATTGTAGACTTTAAATCTATGCGGCATGTCAATTTTGAACCTCTCCTTGTGGAACTGAAAGAAGGGAGAACGTGTGACCATACGCATGTCCCTGGTTCTCAGCCTCTGGTGTCTTACCACCTACTCTATCATAACCAGCAGAGCACTAAAAACACTGGGACAAGCTGAGCTTTAAGCCATAAGCTTTACTTGTCAAGCCTTACAGCCATGGCCAGAGAAGGCAGGCAGCCGTTAGCTCTTCCAGGCAAGGGGCACGTATGAGATACGCACACATCACGTGACCAGGGATACGCTGAGGCCTGAGGCATTCCCACAGGTAGGCTAATGTCTTCAGGAAGATGGGACTGGGATTATTTACCTAAATGGGATCTGGGTGAACGCTGCACTGTCCTTTCTATTTTAGTACACATATTTCCTTTTCTTTTTCAACCCAGAACTGGGACTCTAACCTTTGGAAAATGTTATAAAATGCTTCCTCCGGAGAAAACACTGCTATGGGTTTATTAGCGTAAAAGCCTAAGTATGAAGCACTCATAGCTATTACACGTGGACTGGAGGGGGTGAGCGGCAGGTGACAGGTCCTGCCGGGTGCTGCGGACAAGTATGTCACATGCATTATCGTTTACAGATGTGATATTGCAAATACTCCCTTTGAAGGAGCCTTTATTAGAATCCTCATTTGATAAATGAGGAAGTTAAGCACAGAGAGGGTAAGACACTTGTTTAGGTCACACAGCTAGCAAGCGAGCTGGGACATCTATAAGCCTGAAGACAGAATCACCCTATCCTCTTTCTGTCATTACACTGTCTTCTCTCAAAGTCAATGTGATAAGTTGGGGGATGGGGAGAGGGATGCTGGTGGTTGATATGTTAGAGGATTTTTTGTTTTGTTTTGCTTTCCAGAGTTGAAATTCTCTCCTTTAGCCAAACATAGCACATGAAAAACAACAATAATAAAATCATGAGGCTTGATTCCTGGTTAAGAACACCAATATTCTTGTGTAATATAGAAAGTTTTACTTAAGACTTATAATCTCGGGGCGCCTGGGTGGCACAGCGGTTAAAGCGTCTGCCTTCGGCTCAGGGCGTGATCCCGGCATTATGGGATCGAGCCCCACGTCAGGCTCCTCGGCTATGAGCCTGCTTCTTCCTCTCCCACTCCCCCTGCTTGTGTTCCCTCTCTCGCTGGCTGTCTCTCTCTCTGTCAAATAAATAAATAAAATCTTTAAAAAAAAAAAAAGACTTATAATCTCTGCAGAAGTTTTTAATTAAACAGCTTCTTCGGGAATGCGCACAGCAAAGAAGCCTTTTTCATTAGCAGTGATCTATCCGACGTTCCCATCGAGGATGCTGGGAGCATCGGATCGTGAGAACAGCTGTTTAGAATTGTTGGAATGTTGTTCAGAACTTAGTTTAGCCATTTTCAACCAAGAAAAAATAATTTTCAGATCTCATTTTGTGCAAACATTTCCATGCAAATAGGAACAATTAATGGCGAGGTCCAGGCTGGAAGACGTCTACCTCAAATCTTGACCCCTAGCTCAAAATAGTTCGAGATATGTCTAGAAAAGACTATCGATTCGTACTCTCCAATGTGATATTCATGCAGCCACATGGGCCAAGGGAGCCCCCGCGAGATGGTGAAACAATACGTTCTCAGCATAAGATACACACTGGATTCTGAAGACTTTTTATGAGAAAAATAATGTAAACTATCTCCTTAATTTTTAGATGAGGATACCTGAAAATTTTAAATGGCACTTGTGGCTCGCATTCCATTTCCAGGGGATATTAGCCATGGAGGTTAACAGCCATTCCTCTAATCTGTGATTTTCCCGGGAAAGCTGAAGGCATCCCATAGAGAGAGCAGGGAGGCAGACTGGGAGGTGGCAATTTGATTTAAACAAAATGCTTGTCAGAGAAAGACAAATATTGCATGATCTCACTTAAATGTGGAACCCAAAAAACAAAAAAACCCCTACCAAACTCACAGAAAGGGATCAGGCTTGTGGTTTGCAGAGGTGGGCGGGGGGGGGGTGAGGGTAAGGAGGAAGTGGTGGAAGGTGGTCAAAAGGTACCAACTTCTGGTTATACGATAAATAAGTCCCAGGAATAGAATGTACAGCAAGGTGACCACAGCTAACGCTGCTGTGTGAGATACAGGGAAGGTGTTAGGGGCGTAGATCTTAAGAATTCTCATCACAAGGAGAAACCTTGTTTTCTCTTGTTATGGATCTAAGATGACAGATGTTAGCTGAACCTATCATGGTGATCATTTCATAGTATATGTAAGTCAAACCAGCGCGCTGTACGCCTTAAACTTAGACAGTGATGTTGCTTAATCAATTGGGGGGCGGGGGGGGTCTATCACACTGCTCTGGGAGCTGGAGATCTGAAATTTTGTTCCGGCCCAGCTACTCACATCTTAGGTGACTGACTGCAGACGAACTACTTTAACCTCTTTAAGCCTTAGCAGAGCCACTTGTAATAGGAGATTGTCCCCTTCTAACTAAAAGTTAAAAGAAATTCTGCTCTACAAAAAACTCAACCAGTTTGCTTTCTCTGTGCCTGCCCCTTGGCTGGAGAAAGTCATACCCCTGGGCAGGCTGGGCCCTCAAACTCAGGTGGCCTTTCCACTGTCCCCGACAATCCTACTGCTCTTCTCTAACCACCTTGCTTTTCCATCCCAAGATAATTCTCTCACAGATCCTTTCTCCTCAAAGCCACGTGCTCCCTTCTCTGTTTCCTTCCCCCAAGCTTCAGATGATACGAAAGTAAACTGTCTAAGGGAAGTGCTCTCATCTGCCTGCCCCCAAATCTACAATCCGCCATCATCTGCATCCATCTTCTCCTCCCTTTCTGTTCCAATTGATGAACCATCCATCTGTCCATTAGACACCCATATCCACAGGTGCTTTAGACCTATCTTCCCCTCTTGCCAAGGGTGGACTTCTTCCTCCTTGGCTGCTTTGGTTGTCGCTTTCTCTCCAGCTTCATCCATCTGTCCTCTCTCTCTAGCTGCGGGAGTATTTCTCTCCCTTGAGTTTCACCTCCTTTCAGCGACTGTTCCCCTTCAATGATAATATCAGCACATAAATTGTTTCCATATCATCAACTCTCAGTAACCCTCCGTGTTGGTCAATGAAGCAAACACCTCTACAATTATCTGAAATTTCTTGGATCAAGGGCTCTGGAGATCTCCATGTGGTCCTCATTGTTCTCCACATCTTAGCTACACTGAATGCAATTGACCCCTTTGCTCTGGTTTCTGTAACTTCATGAACTCTTAATACATGAAGAGCCGTCTCTGAACTCTTAGTCTTTATCACAAGCTCCTTCTCTTCAACCCAACAGGTAACTTCAGATTCCTTTGGGGAATTTATATATTTGGTCTGCTGGCTCCTGTGAATTCCAACTGCGTGTAAAATCGTCCACTTGATACCCCCACTTGGATGTACGCAGGCATCTCAGGCTGGACTTATTAAGAACTGAAATATTAATTTCTCCTCCAGTCTTATATGATTATGGTTCTGCCACTTCCCCACTGCTCACGACAGAACCTTAGGCATCCTCTTTATTTCCCTCTCTTTTATTTTCCACATCCAATCCGTTGACAAATCCAGTCATTTCTAACAAGGAAATGCCCTGAAAATCTGCTCGCTTTGCTCCACCTCCATTGTTACCATAGTGGTACAGCCATCAGCCTTCCTCCCCCTTGGAGGGACTTCTGCAGTCACCTCTAGTTTCCACGTTCATCCCTCAACCCACAATTTCCCCTACAGCAGTCGCCAAGTGGGCTTCCCACTATAGGTCAAATAAAATCCAACCACTTCTCCAGGGGCTAAAGAAAAACCCATTTAATCTAGGTCCTGCCCAGTTCCCCGACTTCGTATCCTATTCACTCTCTTGCTCTTGCTGTTCCAGCTGCATGGTCTCATTTCAGTTCCTAAAACATTCTGACTCTTTCCCCCTTGGGGCCTTTTCTGTCTAGGGGCTGCTTCCTCCTGCTGTTCATATAGCTGGCTCCTTTCACCCTTAGCTCTCAGCTTAAATGCTCCCTTGGGAGGGTCCCTGAACTTCAGTTTAAGTAGGTCACTCAGTTTTTCTCCATCACCACACCTTGTTGGTTATTTCATATAAATGGAAATGATACAGTGTTGTTTGTTAATTATGTGTTTCCCTAATTTCACAGTAAGGTCCATAAAGACAAGAGCAGGTCTGTTTTGTGCTCTGTTATCCATTGTATGTGGTATAATATCTTCCATGTATTAGATGCACGCTAATTATCTGTTGAACTTTCCAGCCCTGCTTCCCTTCCCTATGGGGTAACATCTAACCTGTCCCTATGCCATATATCTTAAAATTCAATATGAAAGAGATACTTGCCTCTCGACATAAGAATTATACTTCTGTTACTTCTCATTCTACCCTTGTAAATGCTTACATCTGTATTTTGTCATCATTTGTCTCTATTCCTTAACTGTCACTTGTAGCTATAGATGCCACAAGAGTTGTTCTCATATAATTGACCAATACTGTGTTTTCTGGGCACTTTCTATCATGCTTTTCTGGAAAAGGCAGAGTCATCGATAGTCTTATTATGCTTTTCGTATTTACCCCCAGTTTCAGATCTCAGTGATAACCATTATTGAAGAGGAAAAGGTTTTAGGGAGATTGATATTCATTGATAAGCTTAAGGATTCAAGCTCAGGCAATACTAAAAAGAATTAGTGGGCTTCAAAATTTAATGTTAGGGTAAAATTCTCATATTCCAGACAAAAACAGGAACGTGAACACATACCATGGTTTCTCGGCTATTGATAGCTGATCCCGTGCACTTAGCTATAACTTTATCGATACACTTCTTGTGAATTGCCGCATTACACTCTGAAAAGAAATTATTGCAGCGTAAGATTTTCAGAGGTTAAGGAACAACGAAATAAGAATGAGAATAATACAACAGAAATCCTTCTTACTTACGTCGACACTGGTAGCCTTGTTTGTTCAGACCCCTGCAATAAAGCACATGTCTGATTTACTTGGGTGTTCGAGTCAACAGCAACACCATAAACATGAAAACAAGATCTCATAGCTTCGTACTATCACAGAGCATTCACTGATCAGCAGCCCTGGTCTGTTACTGGACAAAAGTGTTAACCCGTATTGTTGGGTTTTGTTTTTTATTTTAAACTGCTCGGTTAAAAGTCTGATAATTAAATAAATGAGGAACTGTTGTTTCTCCTCCCATTTGTGTCTCTTCCAAACAAACACGGAGAGATGAAAATACCTGACCGAAAATGCATCACAGGCTCCTAGTAGCACATTTCCATGTCCTACACTTAAAAATTCATGGTCTAAGCTCAGTCTAGATGAGCAAAGACATCTGTACGATGTGTTGTTTCCTCTTCCTGAGTAACTGAGAATATTTGCAACTACTAAGTTCTTAAGCTTAAGACCCATTCCTGAGTAACACTCACTATTAGAAAGGAAGGCAATTCTAATCATTCAATGAAAACAGTTGGTGGAAATCCATCAAAAGTCTATTTGACCTTTGGATACCCTAGTTAGGGTGGGGTTGTGAGTTGATGGATTCTGAAGTAGCCCAAAGAAAAGAGCACCCCACCAAGAGACGAGGAGGCTGAGACTGGAGACAGGAGCCATTTCAAGTCTCTGCAGTCCCATCACCTTTGCTATGTGCTTACTGAGGCTTGAACCGATCTCTGTGTCAGGGCTGCTAAGACGCCCAGGAGCCCTGTAAACATCTAAAGCCATTAGCTCCAATGCAAAAGTGTTGCATTTTGCACGCATTAGTACCAGCACAGTTGGGCTATCAAGGTGGCAGAAGTTTCAACTGTAAAACTGTGCCAACAGTAAAGATGTTTCCCTCTTCTGTCCTTCTCTCAGTGGCCCCCATTTAATCAGAAGCTGAAGTTCTTGAAAACTTTTTCTGCTGCAGCTGGCTTCCTGGCCCTATAGGAGTCACATTATGAAAATATTGTACAGAATCCCACTCTTTAAGCCTCATCCTTCCATGCAGTGCACACTCCCGGGGTGGAGCATGCTGGGCCTGACAGGTCGAAAGGACCTGACAAAATGCGTAAGCTGAAGCCTGGAGTCAAATGCCCCTTTACCGTACCAGACAAACTCATGGCAGACGGAGCAAAATGTGGGTTGTGGGAAGAAGGTGGCGGTGAACTCATGGCACTTGACGTGGTGGACTTTGGCCTGTTTGATGGCCCCTCGGCGGTGATGCAAAGCAAAGAAGCCTTCAGTCTCAAACTCACTCATGTCCTTTGTGTCTGTAGGAACAGGACCAGGGACAAAGTAGGTGGAGGGGGGATGGGGAGAGGGGGAAAGGATGGAGACAGACAAGTAATTAGGCAAGCATTGAAACCAGTAAAATCCCAAGCACTTATTAAGGTTGGTATAGCATTAAGCTTCTTTAATTCTGTAATACAGAATTATCCTAGGCTGTATTACTACACAGTTGAAACAATGGGGTTAGATTCCTGGCTCAATCCCCCCCTCCTCGCTGACTGTGCTGAGCTATCCTCTTTCGGTTTTTAAAACCAGAGGTCAGGACTTTCAAAGTATTTATCAACCTCTCCTATTCACTGTCGATGATGAGTCAGCCAGAAAAAGCAGGAAGTGGTAAATACTTTTCTGCCTATAATTCTAGAGAATAATGTGGTTACTGACAGCAACTTAGAAACAGCACTTTTTTTAAATTTCCCAGGATGCTTTAGGTCTGGTTGTTTATGGGCAGGGTCCGGTAGACTGAGGCGAGCTGGCCAGACTTGTGTGTGAGGGCAAAAGAACTTTGGGAAGTTGTTTATGCTCTGGTCCCTCATGTCCACAGGAATCAGGTGCACCAGCTGTATGCTTACAGACTACACCGGTCAGTGTGGAAGAAGCCAGAAATTAATAGATGACTGCAACTGTTTTTTAATGTCTAGGTAATCCCGGATGTTATCTAGTCATCTGCATCAAGTCGTCACATTCACATTTCTTCGGTTCACTCTGGTCTCAGGATATTGGTGAAGGTACGATGGTAGTCACTGTCCAGAGTGCCCCATGCCCAGATAACATCTTTCTAAAAGGCTGGTAGAATTCTGAGAATACTAATGATTCCCTGAAGCCCAGACCCAAAGAAAACACACAAAAGCAAGGCAGTCATGGTTCAAAAGCATGATGACAACTCCGGCATGCAAGAGAGAATAAAATGGTAAGCAAGAAGTAAATATAAAAAACTATCCTTATAAAATAAGGATAATGAATTCAGTGATTATAACTTCTAATATTATAATTTTAAATAGTTTGAAAGTATCTTAGATTATTTATATTTCTTATATTTTTACAAGTAGAAAAATGGAGGTTTAGCAAGAATAAGAGGCCTATATTTCATAAATATAAAGAGTTAACAATATTTAAGTGGAATTACTTCCACTCCAGATAAGCGGCGGCAGAGGTGTGACAACACACTTGAGACAAACGTCCCTGCCAAGGTACTTTATTTTCCATATCCTTAATCGTGGCCAGCTAGACACACATTGGGTAGATAAAGGGTGGGAGGCGTGTGGATGGGAACCTCTCCCCCAGGAACCCATCCAAGTCCCAGGCCTCATATTATGACTAACGTCTTCTCTACAGTGGTCCACAGGTCTGTTCTATGGCAACTCCAAACTCTCAGATAAAGAGCATTCTGAATAACTCTAAAAAGTTCCACAGATGAGACATAATACTTTGCCTAATACTTTAAGGTTAGGTAATGTAGGTCTTTTTATATAGAACTGAGCTAGAAATAAATTAGGTTTGGCGAATGAGGGGTTGAATTCAGGGTCACTGAGGCAACTGCTGTTTTCTGCAAGTTCTGGTATAAGCAGATCTATTCACAACTTGTGACAAGTGTGGTACGTGGCTTGTCAGTAAGATCTGACTCATTTCTATTTTGGTCCATATGAAATGAAATAAAGTATAAAATTACTTTTAAATTCAGGCAATAGAAGTAAATTATTCTGGGAACCCTAACTGTATTACTGCAAAAATTATATATAAATGATCAGACAATATAGATATATATATATATATATCATCTGAGCATTAAACTATAATACTGTAATACTATAATACTGTAAATTTTTTTAAATGTCAGAAAGTGCTAGAAATACATTTATTCCCTTGGGCCTTCCTTTGACTTTCTTTATCCTCTAACTATTTTGATCATTACAGGAGAGCAACTATATAAAAACTCAGAATTTCTTGCATTCTTCGGTATTATATTGTTGGTTTTTTTTTTTTTTCTGAAGTAATTTGCTCCTCTGTTTATCTGTTGGGTTGAATAAGTTTATTGGGTTTTGTATGTTTGGTTATTTCTTTTATAGTAATGTCTCCTAATCTATTTAGCCTAACCTATCACTTGTTTGTAATCAGTCAACCACAGATGTTTCCTGGGCAGCTCTGAACGAACCACTAGGCTGAGCGTTCTAAAGAAATATGAGATGTTATCCTTAACTTCCGAGTGGCTAACAGTCAAGTCAGGGAGACATGGCACTCACACAAAGAACAGTATGTGATGGTTTGGAATAGACATGGAGATATGTACACCCATATTTTTTGAGGTAGTGAAAGGAATTACAAAAGAGACCACGAAGAAGCAGCTAAAAAAGTAAGAAAAAAACTTAAATCGTATCACACTGGGTAAGCCAAGAAACAAGGAGTTTTTCAGCATTGGTATAGAGATGTCAAGAGAACTGCAGGCTAAGAAAGAGAAATTTGTTTTGAGGAATCATACTCTTGAAGAAAGCAACTTAGCAGACTAGTCAAAATATAAGCCAGACGCAGGGTAGAAAAATATTTTTTTCCAGACTGGATAAGATGGCCTAATTCGGTATGTCTTGGCAATGAGTTGGAAACCAAAGAGAGGAGGAAACATTGAAGATGCTACAGAGGTTATGGTACATAGCTGCTAGGAATGTGGGGCAGGAGACCAAGAAAGGGAGGGACTGCCTCTGAGGCAAAAGAGCAGGAAGCAAGTGTAGGGAGCAGCAACTCTCTCTCAAGTACAGAGACAGACAGAAGACAGAGTCTTTCCCAGCTAAACTGGGGGCAAGGCCAAACTCCAAAAGTGAGAGAAGAATGAGATACTCTTAGAAACTGAGTAGTATGGGAATTTGGGGAAGAGCCACTGTATGGGAAACAAAAGAAAACAAAAGGAATTTCTAAATGCTAGGATGAGTCTGACTGAATAGTTCAATGAACATTTATTAAGTACCTCCTATATACCTAGCATGCAACCTGGTGCTGGAGTTAAAGAGACAAAGAAGATGTGGTTCAGCATTGCCTTCCTGCAAGAAATTTAGAGTCCACAAAGAAGGACAATCATTGTTGTAAAAGTCAGAACAGTAATAGTCACAGGACGCTATGTGACCAGAGGTAAAGAAACTAGGCAGGTATAGATAGGTGGAGGTGTGAAAAAGAAGAACGTTGGACAAGAAAGGTACTAAAATATGATTTCTGGGCTGGGTTTTGAAGAATAAATAACTTCTACCAATGTGTGGGAGAAGGTCTGGTGGGGAAAAGCAAAAGATGTTCTCTCTAGATAGAAGAGAATGTACAAAGGTACATTCAGATAAGGTCCTGAGGATGTGTGTACTGCCAGAGTGTGGAAGACGAAGCAGAAAACATCAGTGGTCACACACAGAAGATGTGTAGGTATCAGGTCAGTTTGAACATTTTCCCGTAGATAATTTGCAAACACTGAAAGGCTGTAGGCAGGGACAAAGGAACAGAAGCATGACATATTCAGAACAAAGTTTACATAGTGTATTCTGGCAACCATGTAGGAGAATGCTTGGGATTTGGTAAGAGGTAATGATGATGAAGAGCAGGGAAGGAGGAGGCAACATGCGCAGAAACTGTTGGATTAATGTGGAAGGTCAAGAAAAGGGAGGCTATAAAAGCTACTTCCAGGTTTCTGGGTGGGTGGAGTACTAATTAACCGAGATAGTGAGCACAAAAGGAATAGGTTACTGAAAATGGTGAGTGTAACTTTGGACATATTGAATTTACAGTAACTGTAGGAAATCTACTTGGAGAGATCCACTAAGGGGTTAAGTATATGAGTCTGGAACATCAGAACATTATCTACCAGTAACAGTTTGTAATGGACTCGGCTGGATGGCTTTTTCTAGCAAAGCCTTGGAGAAGGAGAGGGAAGAATGCAAGGTTTGGAGATCAGAACATTTTTGGCAGAAGAGGGCGCTCATGACAGCAGAGTGCTGGAAAGGGCTACGGACTTCAGGCAAAGTGGGGAGTCAAGGCTAGACACGGGCTAACAAAAGGTATAAAGAAACCAGATTAGGGTAGATTCCTGTAGCTAGTGGGTGAAAGAGAGGACAGAATTGACAGGGGAGGAGGATGAGCTCTGAGAGGGAAAGGTCTGACTCTCCACTCTTGACAGTGGAGAATTCCAAGTGACAACCTGGTATCACTGCAGGTTTTTGAATGGATAAAGAAAAGTCTAGGAAGTTGTCAAAATATGAGATGGGAGTGAACACTAAAGCTACCAAGAGTCATGGTAGGAGAGTGGAGGAAGAAGACAAAGTAATCTACCACAGAAATCACAGAATGAGGATTTCGAAAGAGAGAGAATGGAGTGATTTGTATGTGGAGAGCAATAGCCGTTTGCTTCCCTGTAGAGTAGAAAAATATTGATGTTTCCATAAAAGAGGGGTATGGGAGACCTGACATTATCGTAAATGTTATCTGAGACTGAATCCTGTATCCTCTCCCCAACTGATTTCTCTTCCCATACCTCCTATTCCTACCACTCCTACTATCATTGTCCTAGTACAACTATTTTAAGGACTATCATCAACACTTTTTCCCTTCACTCAACTTTCATTTTTAAAGAATTATAAAGTTCTTCAACTATGTACTCATAACGGGCATCCCTTTCATCTACACTGCCATGAAATCTTGTTTTCTTTTGGGCTCTTTCTTTTATTTCATACCTATAACCACGCCCCAAGACCAGGTTCCCATCACCTCTCCATTGCTAAAATGAAATTTTATAGGCTCTCTCTATATGCAGTCTATTTCCCTTTCCAGATCTGTCCCACATTCCTTCAGAAGCAATTTCCCCCAAACACTGCTTTCATCATATCATGAGCTGCTCAAGAATGGGACTGTGACTCCTTGTTTGTGACTTTCCTAAGTCTACACACTCCTCTCGCCTAGTTTCCAAGTCCTCCAAGATCTGCCTTAGATTTCTCATTGTGGTTTTAGCAGGGGCCCTCTGATCTGTCTAGACTGGTCTTCTTACAATTCTGCATCCATTTATATTTTTGCTCAAATCTTCATGTTTTCCTCCTAGAAAGCTATCCCTCTTGTCTGCAAATTCAACTCTGCCTATCCCTCAATGTCCACTCTATGGAATTTTCTGGAATGAAGGCAACCCATACTGATCTCTTGGTCAATCAGTATTTATGTGGTTTAGAACTAAATTCTTCTCCAATTGTTTAGTCTGTACCATTTCTCCAATCTAGGCTTAAGTTCCTTGAGAATGAGAACTCGTGTCTTGGTTTTCTGAATCCTTCTGAAAACTACTTCTTATATATAATAATATCCTTAACATAGAATGATATCCTATGCTTCTTGTCATCAATAAAGAATTTTCTAGTTGGGCTAGACCACAAAGTTGTTTGTTAAAAATTAGAGCTTTTAGATACATAAAAATTTAGAAATAGAGTCCCAATTTGGGTCTACATACAAAAAAATTTAAACATGACAAAATTTTTTCCTAAAAAAACCCCAAAACTTCCTGGATTTGTGTACTTCCTGTCTGTGAAATACCATCGTTTTCACGCCACCTGAATGTTCTCTCTCATTCGAAGAGAAAATTTAAGTTTCGAAGCAATAAGATAAATATCCATGAAATTGTTTCTCAAAGCAGTGGTCTTTAAACCATTTACCCAAAATACTTGGCATTCTCATGGAAGATTTCCTTCAATTTACACTAGACCATGTTTTGAACTAAAAGAACATCCTTCCTCTTCCTGAGGAAATTCAGCACTGCTGGCATTATCATTTAGGCCAGCACTTTCCTTATCATGTAAGCCTCGTTATTCAACTCTACAACCGCTCTATCATTCGGCCAACTCAGAAGGAGTACGATGCCGGGGCGCCTGGGTGGCTCAGTCGAGTAAGTGTCTGCGTTTGGCTCAGGTCATGATCCCAGGATCTGGGGACCGAGTCCTGCATCGGGAACCTGCACAGTGAGGAGCCTGCTTCTCCCTCTCCCTCTCCCTCTGCCCCTCCCGCTGCTTGTGTGCTCATTCTCTCTCTAATAAATAAGTAAATAAAATCTTTTAAAAAATGGTACAATGCCATGTTCCATGTATGCAGAGCCTCCATGAGATAAAGTTCAGATTGTACTGGTGCTTTTTTCTTTAAAAAAAAAAAAGTCTTTATTATGGGAATTTTTAAATCCATACAAAAGCCGAGCAAATACTGTAATCAATTTCCCAGTACCGATCATCCAGCTTCAATAATGACCAGTCCATGGCTACCATTTTCCAATACACGCTAACTGCTACCCACACCCACATACCAACGGGCTATTTTGAAGCAAATGCCTGGTGTTACATTATCTATAAACATTTTAGTATGTATCTTAAAGATGAGGACCCATTTTAAAAAATAGAACTACAATACCATGATCACACCTAGAAAATTACTAACAATGCCTCCATATCACTAAACATCCGGTGAGGGTTCAAGTTTCCCTGATAATCTCATATGTTTTTTTTTTTCAATGTATTTGTTTGAATCTGGACCCAAGGACATTGGATATGTGAAGCCCAAACCCAGAAAGCACCACAGATCTCTAAACCAGAACTTGTTTCTTGGTAGTAAAACTAATTGAGGAAAAAATAAAATCGGTTCGTGATCAGTAAGCATGCACATGCGTCCTGAGGTTCAGGACTGTAGGGGTAGCAGCACTTGTCTGCACAGCACTTCGATGCCGGAGTACAAACGCGACAGAAGGAACGGGCAGGCTGCCACAGGCCCGAAGCAGTCTGCTTGTAAGCGTCACCTCTGTGATCCACGTCTGTGCGTGACATGGAAATGACACTCTTGAGCAATGCACGTTTTCCTTCCTGTTCCTAAAACAATTCCAGGTGACTAACTTGAAGCATTATTATTTGGCTACTAGCATTATGAAAAATACTGGTTTCCTATTCATTTTGTATTTTACTGATAGTGTGTTGGCTTGTTTTATCACTCATTGTGACATGTAAACAGAGCCTTTTGGACTTACGTTATATTTCCAAACCAGAATAAAGACAGACTCTAAAAGCACTGGGCATATGAGTTCACACTATTTAGAAACCAATGCTAGAAATGTTTTCTATTTCTATGTGTATCTGGCCCAGATAGTAAATTTTCAACTAATATTTGAGCGCCACTGAAAACGTTTGAGAAAACTTGTTTCCTTTTCTCCTGATGATTTTCTCTGCTATTGCAGAAGTCAAACCGATAACACACGAGGAGAAAGGACACGCCGTCCTCACCCCCAAACAAGACAAAATGTCACTTACCACTCATTTCCAGAAAGTATCTTGCATTCATGAGCATTCGGCCTTGAGGTTTCAGCTCTAACTGATTGAGAGAAAAAAAAAAAAGAAAGCAAGCTCAGGCAGAATGTGAAACAAGCACTAAGTTTAATGATGTCCTAACTGGCCAGCGTGGTGACGGCAGGAGATTTCCAACGTGGAGCCCAAGACTGCCGCCTGCTTACACTTCGCTCATACCGGTTATCATCAGAACACCCATGAATACAACCTTTCTTTATTAAAACACTTCAGCCACTCATTAATTTTACTTGGACATCAAAATTTCCATAAGGCAGGGAAAAAATTCTGCAACGGTTTCTGTTTGATATTCGTGCCCCAGCTGCTTCTGATCCGCGTAGTTGCTAGTGGGGCAGATGCCGACCTTCATCACGACAAGAGAATCATGGACATGGGACCAGCTAACTGGCGGAACAGTAGGTCTTCTGGAAGGAACGATGGGTCCTGCTCTGAGAGTGCCTACCCACATGCCTCTAGGTGAACCAGGCTACGAAGTGGGAGCGGTGTCATAAGGAGAGACTGTTTCCTTGGGAAAGTGCTGGATAATCGACCAAGGGAAATTTTGATTAGATTAGTCCAAGAATGGATAAAAATACATATTTCAGTAGCATTACATAGAAGAGACCAGAACAGAGCGCCACTGAAGGGATGATGCAGGATATCATGTGCTGTGACGAGGGAGAAAATGATAAATCCAAGAGAACTTGACTGCTGTTACTAACACATTAAAACCACAGCACGAGAGCATCAGTGTACTGAAAAGAATCAGAAGGTGAACTGAAGGGGCGCCTGGGTGGCACAGCAGTTAAGCGTCTGCCTTCGGCTCAGGGCGTGATCCCGGCATTATGGGATCGAGCCCCACATCAGGCTCCTCTGCTATGAGCCTGCTTCTTCCTCTCCCACTCCCCCTGCTTGTGATCCTCTCTCTCACTGGCTGTCTCTATCTCTGTCAAATAAATAAATAAAATCTTTAAAAAAAAAAGAAGGTGAACTGAAGGTCATTATTGATCATTACACCCATGGGTTAATGAGAATAACTGAGAAATAGTAAGAAATGTTTGGTTGAACCCAGGACCGAATTTGAATTGTGGTTAAATAATTTCCTGGCTATGTAACCTTGTGCATGTCACTAAGCCTTTCAGGATCTCTGCAAAGCTGACATAAAAGTGTCACAGCATCACAACTATTGGAATTTTACAATAACATAAGCATTTACTGCTTGGTCAACTATAAATCCTCGTTGTAGCTTAAACAGATCAATGAGAAGAGAAGTGCTTTTAACGTCAAGTATATATACCCGTTCTCTGGTTTGTGGAATAAGTAATAAAGAGGGGGACAAAAAGGGAAATAGAAGAGCAAGAAATAAGGGGCTGGTTCCCAAGTGAAGTGGGGAAAATTGGTACCGGGGAACCACAAAGTTATCAACATTCGGGACTTAGTGGTGATGGAGGAAATTGAACTAGTTAGCTGCTGGAGAAACAGTATCCACAGGAAATCACATCACATCATGCTTTTGAGAGTGAACAAGAGGTAACCATACGAACAGCTGAAACATTGGGAAAGCAGAAGGCAAGTCTCAGTGTGGTGTGTACAGACTGGATGAAGTCTGTGAGATGAAGGGCAAATTTCAGAAAATAGATATATATATATATTTTGTGGGTACATCTTTTTTTTTTCTTTTTATGTTCAATTAGCCAGCATAAGTGTTTGATGTAGTGTTCAACGATTCATTAGTTGCATATAACACTCAGTGCTCATCACAACACGTGCCCTCCTTATACCCATCACCCAGTTACCCCATCCTCCCACTACCCTCCCTTCTGTAACCCGCAGTTTGTTTTCTAGAGTCCAGAGGCTCTCGTGGTTTGTCTCCCTCTCTGATTTCTTCCCATTCCGTTTTCCCTCCCTTCCCCTGCAGATATTTTTTTAGATACAGAAATAATTTTTAAGAAAGTGGATTTCAATAGAGCAGGGGAAATCTAAGTCCAGAACACCCTCTTGGCCCTTACACACAATAAATGAAAGTAAACGAAGAAATATTCTTGGGGGAAAAAAGCTGTAAAATGTAAAAAGTTTGCTTAAATTAAATGAGGATCTGAAGGCCACCAAGTGCTTATGTCTAAGTAGCCCCAGAATGCAAAAAAAGTGAAAACTCTGACAAGAATAAAATCAGAAGACACCTGGGCGAGAAATCCAATACAACTTTAAGGGATATAAATAGAAAACCAACCTGCTCATCAGTGAAGCCTGAACAAATCAATTACAAATTAGTTATCCGTTTGTTAACTGAGAAGGAAATCACATAGCATGCTGTTTTTTTTTTTTTTGTCTTTTTGTTTGTTTTTAAGATTTTTTTTTTTTTTTTGGACTCAAAGTAGGTGAGCTTTTTATTATCACCCTTTGCCAGCATAAGATTTTAAGTCATCTCTACACCCAATGTGGGGCTCGAACTCACAACCCCAAGATCCAGAGTCACACACTCCACCGACTAAGCCAGCCAGGCCCCCCAAAAAGCATGCTACTTTTTAAAACTTCGGGATTTGGTGACTCTTTTTTAAAAAATGAGGCAGAAAGCAGAAAATAAGGGGGGATGAGTGGAAAACCGGGTAACATTTGGTTGAATTAATCTCTTGTTCTAGCTGAGCTCAGTGCCGCCCCACCTCAGGCCCCGAGCAGACTGGCGTCTCACACTCCCCGGGTTGTGTAAACCTTTGCACATGACGTCATGCACCTGTGACTCAATTCAGTTATTTAGCCTGTTCTACCTGCGTGAGCAGCGCCCCCAAAATGAGATCTGTGTCCATGATCATTTCTCCAACCAGACATAGAAATGCTCCAGTTACTGCTGGGTTACATTTACTGAACATACCTAAGCATGGGAACTTAAAAAAAAAAATCTTAGCATATGTGTATCTTTAGTGACTTTAATGACTTTAGTGTCACCAGCAAAAATGTGTGTGTGTGTGTGTGTGTGTGTGTGTGTGTATTCTCCTAAAAAGTACTGATTTTTTTTTGAGGTCCAAAATTTTAAAATGACACAAAAAATCTAGTTGTCAGGTTTCCATCATTCTGATTTTGAAACCAGCAACTTCAAAATCTTCTGGGTGGAGTTGTTAAAAATCAGAGTTATAGGAAACAAGAAGCAAAAAGTTTAGAGTCTCTCCTTTTGCATAAATGATAAAACCTTTGAAACATTTTCTGGGTTTTAGATCATTTAATAACAGTTTTTACTGGTGTTTGTGGTTGTTTTGTTTTTTCATTTTGTGGACCCCAGAAATTTTCATGAGAATTTTTTACGCTTTCATATTTCACTCTTTCCTTTAACCTTTCTAAACATTCGCTACCCAGAGAGTTATAATCTAAGTTTTCAAAAACTTAGTGTAGCAACATGGGTTGTGTGAGATGTACTATTTGGTACAAAGCGAGCTAAGTGAATAGTTATTGCTAAAACAATTAATAGGGATTGGCAAAGTATGGAGAGGGAAGATTACACCTCACATGGATTTTTGCTGGTCCCTTCTCTTACCTATCACCTTATCTAATCTAAGATATCTTATCAAGAGATCTCCCAGATACGATATCTCAACAGATAGTCAACAGCTAGGTTCCCAAGTTAAGGGGAATTTGTGACATTTCAGAGCTTACTTTCATACTATAAATCAGTAACAATTCTTCATAGCCTAAGAGACCTTCTTCTACCTTACACAGGAATCTAGATATTTGAATATGTCAATATGTTTAACAGTCCACAACGAACAGTCATTGTCATTATCAAGTCATCAGTGAGTAAGTGGTAGGGAATCTGTTTACCCAAGACTAGTGTGTCATAATTTCAGGATGACACTGACACTGTCCACTAGTCTTCAGCGAGCGTGGTGCTTATGACTTAGTGGCGTGGACACTTTAGAAGAAGCTCACGGCCTGGATATTTACCCATATCTCTGCCTTCCCGTTGTTCTTCCTGCATCGCTCAGCCAGAGAGGAGAGCTCGACAGTCGTTTCGGATATCAGGTCCATGTTCTTGCCCTTCACAATGATCTGCATGACTCTTCCCTTGTTGATGTGGGCATCAAAAGTGCTGTCCCAGGGCGGGTACATAGTTGGCTTTTTCTGGATATACATTTGCCCATTCTCTAGGAACAGAAGGATATGTTCTCATTACACCTTTAGCCAATTCTGGGAAATAATTCAGCTTGACAGTGGCTCCGCTCCCTCTGGTCTCTAGGATATATAATTCCATTGGGAAGTCAAAAGTAACACGTAAAACAATTGGAGACAATATAGGATAGGAAGAGACAGTCCCAAGGTCTACATGCAAGGTGATACATTAAAACTTAAGAATCAATCTAGTAACTTAAGCAACAAAAATATGATAATGTCTTGGACTGGCAATGTTCTTTCCCTATTCAAGTTAGTTGCTTTATTTCAAGCAAATAGAAAGACATCAGGGGCCAAGCCTGCTCTATTTGGGAGGGTAGAGTGACCTAGGTCCCACTCTCTACATGTCATACACTTTCATGCCTCTTGGGATCTTCCTTTGATGATCTACAAAGGGCGGACACACAACTAATTAATTTCACTGTCATCTGGTTAAAAAGAGTCAATAGAAAACTACTGTGTGTTCATCTGGAAGACTCCATGGCATAATTTAAGGCTTACAGCGAATGTTCCTTAAAAAGACATTTAAAATTTTTCCATTTGACATAAATGCACCGTGAGGTAAAAACCTTTAAAACACAACAAGCCGTTATTTCGTTCTCTAATTCTAAAGTAAGGATACATTTTACATGCACCTTACGCAAAAGCTAACAGGTAACTCAGAGAGGCGGTGGTCTTAATCCGTGGGCTCGGGGAAGCAGGCTGCAGACCTACAAGTGAGAAAAGGCAGGCAGGTGGGAGACCTGAAGTGGCTGATGACAAGAGCTATGGTCAGGGTGGTAAAGCGTAAGGAAAACCTCTCCAGAACCACCAAGTGATTGGGAAAGAGTTTGCTAGAGGGATTAAGTGATGTTGGCATCTCTTTCATCCCCACTGGATTTTCTGTAGTGTTTTTTCTTTAATCATTTCAGGACCAGCAAACTGAGTGTTGGTTTCTTGTGATAATAAGCACACTAAGTGGCAGATTTAGCAATTCAGAGATGTTGGTAAAGCAAAAGGGAAAAATCCATTTAAGCATGGAAACAAAGCAGCTGGGACTCCTGACGGCCCCTTCTTTCTCATGCACGATGTCAAAGCGGAACACGCAGCCAGCATTTGCTAAGTTGTCATATGGGAGGTATACAAGCCCTTGAAGAAACAGAAACTTCTAGTTTTAGATAAACCTGGCTATTAAAGGGATAAACTCTGACAATGTCGAGGGTGGAAGAGGAAGGGGAAGGTTTTTATGGCTTGTTTAAAAAAATTTAACTGGAGATTGGACTTGAATTTTAAAAATACCAATGGCAATTCTAATGACCACAGTAACATTTTACTTCCACAGACGGGAAGCCCCTCTTTCTCATAACGCCTTAGTGGCAACCTTTCTCCACACCCCTGCAAGGGACAGTGATGCCTGCGGGAAGGCTCTTCTCAGCCTCTCATTCGCTAGGTTTGTAATCGCCTAAAAAGAGGACCGGAACTCAGGATCCTACTTACAGTGAATTTTACCATTTCCACAAGGCTCCCAGACTGACAACACTCTGCCCTGTCTGTCCCTGTTCTGTCGACTCATCATGGGAAATGCCATCTACGGCCTCCAAGATGGATACATTTTTAAAAATTGCTGCAGCCACTGTAGAAGATAGTATGGAGGTTTCTCAAAACTTAAAAATAGTACTTCCACTGCTGGGTATTTACCCAAAGAGAACAAAAACACTAATTTGAAAAGAAAGATTCACCTCTATGTTCACTGCAGCATTTACAATAGCCAAGATACGGAAACAACCTAAGTGTCCAACAATACACAAACATATAAGGAAGATGTGTGGGCGCGCGCACGCACACACACACACACACACACACTGAAATATTATATGACCGTAAAAAGGATGAGATCATGCCATTTGCAACAACATAGATGGTCTAGAGGGTATTAGGCTAGGTGAAATAAATCAAATCAAAAAAAGACAAATGCCCTGTGATTTTTTACTCATATGCAGAATCCAAGAAAACCAAATTAATACACAAAATGTAGAATCAGACCTATAAATATGGAGAACAAACTGATGGTTTCTACAGGGGTGGTGGGGGATGGGAAAAACGGGTAAAGGGGAGAGGGAGGTCCAAGCTTCCAGTGATGCAATGAATAAGTCATGGGGATGCAAGGTACAGCACGGGAAATACAGCCAACGGTATCGTAATAGTGTTGCACGGTGACAGACGGTAGGTATTCTCGTGGCGAGCATAGCATAACATACAGACTTGTCGAATCACATCAGAAATGAATATAACACTGTGTGTCAACTGTAATCAAATTAAGAAATCTAAGAAAACATAAATTCAATAGAAGTCATACTTGAATTGTGATGGGCACAGTGATTCCTTTTCAGAACAAAACCAAAACAAAATGAAAAACCCAAATCTCCGAACTCCGCAGGCTAACCTTTTGGAAAAACAAAGTCTTCTTTTCTGACAAGGTCTCTTGATCCACATGGCTGATCAGACCAAGTTCAAAGGCAAGGCCAAAAGAAGAAGAAGAAATTTTAAAAAGGCTCTTAGGAGGCAAATGTCAGCGAGGCCTGTGCTTATAGAGAATGGGATCCAGGAGACCCATTAAGTCAAAAGCGCCTTTGAAAAACTCAGACCTTTTACACTTCAAAGGTTCCTGTGACATTTGAAAGGTTTTAGACCGGGAACAAGTGCCATTCTCACTTTTAACTGAACAGGAGAGAAGTCCGGGCAGAAGGGAAATCAGGGTGATTCAGGCCTTCTCAGCTCTGATGCACTCACAATGGCTAGCAGGGCGAAGTCGGTCATAAAGCACAAGCCTTCTAAGGGAGGAAAAAGCCAGCCTGGTAGGATTTGGAAACCCAAGATTCCGAGCTGGAAACTCCTCGTTGGAGGTTCTCAACTGCTGGATCGGGTTCCTCCTGCATCTGTACATGCCTCCCCACAAGACGCCTTTTAAGGACTACACCATATCAAACAACATACCCCTCTCTGTCCCCAAGCCTTCGCGCCCCACTTTGCCTGCTTTGGTTTTCTGCCCAGCGCTTCTCATTATTCCCTATATCCCCCTTTATTCCATGCCTCTCCTCCTCTGCTGGAATAGAAGCTCTAAGAAAAAGGTACTTTTTCTCTCCCATTGCACACTAGACACTCCATAAATCCTTTCTGCATAAGTCAGCTGGAATGGCTCCTACAGTTACAACCAGCCTGCACTGGTGTTAACCACATGGCTCTACAACGTGTCTACTGAAACAGGAAAGGTATGCAGGGAGATAGAGAAAAGTAGTGAGATTCCGTGGTGAGATTCGAGGCAGAAGAGCATTATTTTAATCGAGGGATCTAAACACACGAAAGGAACCTTGGGATCTGTCACACTTTGCCCCATACCGTGAACTGCCTGTAAATATTTACATTTGACAAAACAGGACAATTCATTCTCTCATCCAGGGTTTTGTAAATGCATAAGTAAGTTTTCTGAAATTTGGATTCCAATGGCTACCTATTCTTTTAGCATTCATCTAAGCTTAGCCCAAAGAAATAAGCCATCGTTAGGGTTCATCGTACGATTATGAAGACTTACTCTATCGGTAATCATTGGAAACAACCAGGGTTAACACTATGGGTCCCATGTTCTACTCGAGCTTCCCAGTAGATTTTATCAGCCCCATTAACTCCTCACATCATGTCCTGGCTCCCACACCCCTGAGCAAGTACTTGGCTTGGCATCAGTTTCCTACGCTGTAAAATTAGATTGAACCAGATGACTCTAAGTTCCTGGAAGGACTTGCCTCCTAGTTCACAGCAGGACCCTCCTCCTCCCCCACCCCGAACACCCACTCAAGCTTACCCGATTCAACGTATTCTTTGACAAGCACAGCGCAGTAAGGGTTAACAGCCTCTCCTTGACATGACTGGCAGGACCCACAGTCAAAGTTGGACAAACCAATTCGAAGAAATGGTGACATGGTTGCTCCCTGCAAAACGACAAAAGACAAATGCTATAAAATAAATTATTTTCAGTGTCCCATTCCCATTCATCCAGTCCTTTATCACCAGCAGCCCAGGGGCTCAAATGGCTCAGCTATCCATTCCAACAAACGCCTTTACTTCCCTTCTGCAAAGGACATTCCTGGGCTCACCCCAAACCACAGACTGACTTGCCAGCGAAAGAGGCTTTCTGGACGTCTGCATTATTCGACCCCATCAGTGAGAACTATAATTCCACTCTTAATTTAATGGAGTGACATTTAATAGTTGCAGAGAGAGGCAAAAAATTTCCAACATTTTATTTCTTCTATTATTCAAGTAGGTACCCGAGAAACAATACATAATAACCAGAAAATGAGTTTAGAAAGGGTGAGTCTATTTTAGTCACAACAGTTAAATATGACACCACAAAATTCTTACATGGGCTATTTATGTGTGTGACGCAGTTGGCTCTGGGCATTTAGCAGCTGAACTCTGTTTACTGCAGACATTCCAGAAAGGTCTACGTTCTTCACAGTCACGTATATGTGTATATATGTATGCATTAGGCACATACATATACGTGTATTTATCTATATCTATGATAAGTCTTTGAACATTATAAACCACTTCAAAAAAGCCTAAATCATTGCCCACCATAAAGTCATGCTTTATCATCTAAGGATAAACAAAGTACTTCACAAAAGCCAAATTACCAATAATTATTCGTACCTTGAGAGAGAGGTGAAAACCATCATAATGGTGCCTAACAGATTCTAGGATTCCAGTCTGATTTCGCATCTGCCAGCCCTTCCTTGTCTTTTTTGGCCACTTACCTCAACTAACCACCCCCACCCCCAGTCCCCACTTTTTTTTTTTTAACCTACTTTTCCATGAGGTCCCCTTCATGTGAAACTATCATCTGGTATTCAGTGGAAAGTTACTCCTTTGCTGCTTGTATCTTCTTGAACTGTTTTCTCCTCCCTACTTCTCCCTCACTCTCTTAAGTAAGCCAAAGATAAGAAGAACAAAGCATGAGCTGTCCCTTCGACCTTTGTATAAAGAAGAAAGACAACTCTTCAGAATAATAGGAGCCCGCCTGTGAGCACCAACGGCATACCTGGACATCTGAGGCCCATAATCCCGAATCTGGTAGAGCCATTAAAGACCGCTAGTTCTCCGAAATGCTGGTGGTCTTTGCGTATTTTTTGAACCTATGGAGACAGCTTAGGGGCTCTCGACAACTGCTATTAACTTCATGAATTAAAGGAAGTCTCAATTTCCCACAGTGTAGCAGGTGTAATTAAAGGAGACGGTGGTAGAATCATCATATTTGCCAGGTGTTCTTAGTCTCTGGAACACATTCTGTGTAAGTCACACTGTTGAAACAGTTGCTAGATGACTTCTAGACGTGTCTTTAGGGGCCCCCTTCATCTTCTGAGTTTAGGAAACTTGGACAGGAGCCGAGCTAATGACTGAGAGCACGCTGGAGAAAACTTCCTTGAGAACCCCCCTTTCCTGGGTCACATAGGTCTTCTGGACAAATCTATCTTTCTGCGCTAATCAGGAAGGATCGCCAAAAACTATCCTCATTTATGAGAGTGCCATGTGCGGACACTCTGAAGATTTCCTCAACACGAGTAAAGGTGAGTAATTAATTCGGATTTGAATTTGGAGGGATCACTGACTCACAAAGCCTGAGTGACAACCACAGTGACCTTTAGTGACGGCTGTGTCACTCTGCTATTTCCAGGCTGGGTTCAGAATTAGCAGCAGCAGCTCAGCACGCACCTGGGAAAGTCTGTCCGGGGAGCAGAGCGAAACCTCTAGGGTGACCAGGGTTTCTGGTACAGTATGGGAGAGAGTCGTGGTGGAAGCCTCTCCTCCGCCACGCCTTGCTTACACATCAGTGGACCTCCTATCTCCCTAGCAGTCCAGGTCCGCTTGCCCCAGCCCCTCCCGCGTAAGCATTTTGGCAGTTTACACAACGCATGCACCTGTTCCATGGCCAAGCCGTGGCCTCTCTTTCTAAAGGTCTAGTCACGGTGACGCGATCTGACAGTCTGACATCTAGAAGACAGAACTGGCATCTGTGCGCTGCACCCATCCTGTTGTTCCCTCAGCGGTGCGCTTTTAAGGCAAAAGAAAGCATTTTATTCCTGAGCTACTCAGAACTTTTCCCCCTCCTGTAATAGCAATGTGATCACTATGCAATATAAAGAAAATACACAAAACTGGTAAAAAAGCCTCCTCATAGTTCTACCAGCAAAAGCAAATCACTATTACGATTTTGATGTGTTTTCTTTAGTCTTTTTTAATGAACAGGTTTTGTGGTTTTGTTCTAAATGCTATGCTCTTACTGCGTGTATGGGATTATATTTGGCTTTTGATTTTTTATTTTATTTTATTTTTTTATTTTTTTTAAGATTTTATTTATTTATTCGACAGAGATAGAGACAGCCAGTGAGAGAGGGAACACAAGCAGGGGGAGTGGGAGAGGAAGAAGCAGGCTCATAGTGGAGGAGCCTGATGTGGGGCTCGATCCCGTAACGCCGGGATCACGCCCTGAGCCGAAGGCAAACGCTTAACCGTTGTGCCACCCAGGCGCCCCTATATTTGGCTTTTTAATTTAACATTTTACCAGAAAAATTGTCCAAGTTAGTATGTTATCTTTGCAAGCATCCTTTTAATTCTTGCACCATAGTCTAAGGAGGGGCAGCTCCATGATCTGCTTTACTAACGTCTTATATGTTTAGACTATTTCCAGATTTTCCATAATAGAAATATAGCTGTGATAAGCACCTTTTTACAATTTTTTTAAAATTTAGGAATATCGCCTCAGACTGGATCACTGGGTATTCAATATTACTACATCAAGTGCTATTACTATTTGTAAGTCTTACACATTTAAAGAAAATAATAAAACCTAAAGGCAAAGACTTAACAGGGAAGATATTCATGGCAAGTACAATGGACAATAACTAAGCATCATTCTTACATAATAAGTGTACATAAATTTGTAAAAACAAACTAAACAAAAACTGCCTATGACCCAAGTAATTAGTGGCAATGACACAAACTACACCAAATATTTGAAAACACCATAATTGTAACTGGGTATGTGGGAAAATGTTCAGCCTTGTGAGCAATTTAAGAAATGCAAAATAAAACAAGATATGGGGCACCTGGGTGGCTCAGTCAGTTAAGCGTCTGTCTGACTCTTGCTTTTAGCTCAGGTCATGATCTCAGGGTCATGGAGTTGAGCCCCACATGGGGCTCCGCCCTCAGTGGGGAATCTGCTTGAGACTCTCCCCTTCCTGCACTCTCTTTCTCTCTCATAAATAAAGAATTGTTAAAAAAAATTAAGCAAGATACTATATAATTGCATTTACACGACATTCTTGAAAAGATAAAAGGCTGGAGAGAGTGGTTAGCAGGGCTTTGGACAGGGGACAGGGTATTATAAAGATATAGCATGAACAAGTTTTGGAGAGAAGATTAAGCCTGATTTTGGGCAGTGATCACAGAAATCTAGATTTAAATTCACAGAATTATACAGCAAGAACAACCATCAATTTTGCCATATGATCATTTAAAGACCAAAATTTTAAGATATGCTGTTGGCATTTCAAGGCATGGACTATAAATTCACAGGTCATATAGATAAAATGCACGTTAGGTACAGATGAAAGAATACACATTAGGAAACTGGGAATTCATATAATAAAACATTAAATTAAAATCTAAAGTAATCAAGAGTAGCTTCAATTTACTGAAGGGAAAAATGTCAGAGCCTTAAGAAAAATAAATAGCTTTTACTCTGCTATTTAAGCTCTTTCAAAAATTTTTGCATTTTGGAGCAAATAGCTGAGAAAAAATAATATTCGAATTTGATAATGCATTTTCTTTGGGGATCCTTAATACTCAACTCTTGATTTAAACTATAATCATAAAACGAGTTATAAAGCTTAAAATAGAAAATACAACACAATGATACTTTTTACCCATGCAACTAGCAAGTATTTTTGAAATGCTCTTACCTAACACTGGCAAGGACAACACGAATCCTACACTTTGATATAATGCTGTTGTGAGTGTAAATTTCCACAACCCTGTTGAACACACACACACACACCTGTGTGTATGTGCAGTATGTGTACATATGTATATATTGAGAGCCTAGAACATCTGTAATTAGCATATAAGGGTGAAATTAACACGAAGGATTTTTGTGGGCTGGCCTTTTGTGCTCAGAGCTTGATGGTAAAGGAGAAGGGGGATTTCCCTGGGTGCTAAAATAGAAAAGGGAATTGCTATGTATAATTATACATGCACTGGAATAGCATCTATCAGAGATGCCTTCTCCCAGTCTCTCTGTGGAATGCAGATTTCATAAATGTCCTCTTTGCTGGCCATTCATGATGGCCTCACCCTTGACAACAAACAACGTGTGTATAGGAGTGCCTGGCCAGGCTGTTCTGGGCAGTGCAGCAGTCAGGTCCCTCTACAGACCTCTCTTTGGAACTACACAATCACACATTCCATTCTCTCCTGGACAGCTCCTGAGGACCCTCGACCTGCCAGAGCTGAGCAGAACTCACTGCCCTGCCTTTCGAATCTGCCCCTTCTGTTTTACCAGGTCCGTGACTGGTACCATGGCTCTCAGCTCAGCACTCAGAGGTCACCTTTTCCCTCTCTCGCCAGAGCCCGTCTGCATTGTTCCTTCCCGCTCCCCTCCCTGCTCCACTCACCTTAACCGGACTCCACACTGCACCAGCTCACATGTCACTCTACCCAGTCTTGGCGCCTCTCACTCCTGGTCAGATCCGCATGCTGCAGCCCAAAGGATCTTACTTAGGACCGCGTAGAACTATTGCAGTCTGTCTGATGTGTCAAGCTGCTTCCCAGCTCTGGCCTTTTAGTAATACTCTTCCCTCTCCCTGGACCGCCTTCCTATTTCACTCCATCCTCTATCTGCACCCCACCCCCACTTCCTCATCTTTCAAGTTCCTCCTCAGTCCCTACCTCCTCTTTGAAGCCTTTCTTCCCTCCACCTCCATCATCCTCCCTCCAGCACATCTTGGTGGAGTCCACGCAGCCCTCCAGGTCCCCCACAGCTTTCTGGGCAGGGCTGTGAGACAGTACCTGCCATCTGTACTTGCCACGGCTTGCCATTTCCCATTTCTGAGTGGAGTAGATCCTGTCACTCAAATTCTTTGTCTCCTGGTTCTCAGTGTCCACATTTGGAGGACATAGCAGAGCGCCACCAGGATTTCTCTTGCTTCATTCTGGAGGTACTACAGATAGTCAGAAGAGGGATGTGACTCAAATCAGAGCAGTCCCTCTGGTTTCATCCGCAATGTATCTAGCAAAACCCCTCCAGAGTGAGTGCATGTGGGCGCCTTAATACTAGACCCGAGCTGTGACAAAGGGTTTTCTCGATCAACACATTCCTTTGGACATTTCAGTTAGCTTTGTGGGGTTGTGGAGGAGATCCAGTGCTGGTACTCACACAGCCAGATTTCCCTATAATACTTAATTATTTGTATTGGTTCACATTGGTCTTACCCAACAAGGCTGTGAGCCCTGAGAGTAGGGACCAAGCCTTAATCAGCCATGCATCTCCAGGGCTGAGCCCCCTGTCTGATATGTAAGAGATACTCAATGCATTTTTGCTGAGGAACTTAATTTTCAAAAGCAATGCTTTTGAAATAATCTCTTAATCTTCATGCATTTCTTTTACCTGCAAGGATATCCTCTGGTCCAACGAGGCAGCAGGCAGTAGTGAAGTCACTACAAGGGGAATGTCCCAGGCATTGTTACAGACAAAGAACCCATGGCATTATGAACTCAAATGCAGGAATTACGTAGCCTCCCTAAGCCTGTTCTTTCATTTGGAATGTGGGAATAGTGCCATTACTTGTCTCAAAGGGCAATGCGGATGGAATGGGCAAATACATGGAGGTGCTTGGAACGGGGCTGGCACACAGTAAACTCAAAAATATTCGTTGTTATTATTATTACTGCAACTCTGATATATTTTCCGACAGACTTTCCTGACTTTATTCGTTTGTACCAAAAAAGGGCAGGAAGAGAGTAGAATCTTTTAGGAGCACATCTGCGCTGAATTATGTGGCCTCCCTCTGTGCTCTGCCACGGATCTCCCATAAAACCCCACATGTATCTCTCCGAGAGCACTTATTACCCTCTGATAGAGTCATCTCAATGCCGACACTTATCAAGATGGACGTTGGTATGCCCACCCAATCTTCTGTGCTTTCGCTATCTCAGCTGTGAAATATCATCTTAATACGTACTTTAAATTTGCAGAGAATCTTTACTCTTATGACTCAATGTTTTCACCTTTAAGTGTGATCTCATTTGTCTTTAGCAAGCAGCTCTGACATGGGGAGATGGCCAAGTATAATTGCTCAGCGGCAGGCTTAAGGTCATACACCAGCGAGTGCTGAACTGAGAATTCTGGTCTTGACTCCCTGGGTGCTGACTCACCTACTTAACCAGACTGACTCACCCGCCACCAATCAAATCTTCCAAATGCTTTCACAGTAATGTTAAGGATTCCACCACCTAACAAAAGCTGAGGAAGAGAAGTTCCAAAGAAATAGAAAGCAACAGTTCTATATGCTCTCATGAGCTTAAAAAACAAAACAAAAAACCCCAAAAAAACAAGAACAACAACAAAAAACCCCCCAAGACTTCTCTTTCTCTGCAGCAAGTGAAATAAGAATGAGCATACTTCTTTATTTAAAAACAAAAGTGTGGCTAGCATTTGTATTACTATACTTTAGCCGAGACGTCTCAGTGACAGAGGGAGAGTCTCGCAGAAATATCAAAACCGAAAACATGTAGAAGAGAGAACACAAACGAATCAACAGTCAACCTGGGAACGAGAGACAAAAAAGCATTCAATGGCATCCAAATGGGTCAGCTCGGCCAAAGTTTGGGAAATTAAACATCAGACAAACATGAGCAAATTAAGTAACATCTGTAGCTTTTATATTTCTCTACAGATAGAAAGGTTTCCTGGGTAGAAGTGACTGTGGTAGAAAATAACCTATAAATTAAGAATAACTTGCCTTGCAATGGGCAGAGAAGAAAGATGGTAAATAGTGAACGATCGAATGAAAAGTGTTTTACCAAGTTGCTAAGTCTTCTACAAAGTAGAATAAAAAGAATCAGATTAAATATTAGCTCTTGCCCACAAATATGGGCTCAAAAGTGAATTAAAATAATAAGCATGACCTGAACATAATATTTTAAAATAACCCCCACAGTATGTGTGCAACGACTAAAGAACGTAGTAAGCCGAACATGCATCCCGCTGTTAGAACCAGGACGGAAGTGGATTTGTTGACGGAGCTAGTACTGTCCTCCTACCTGAAAACACTAACAAGACATCCCCCACCAACAATCAGGGACTGAACTGTGTCCGCCACCAATTCACACATTGAGAGCCTAAGTCCTCGTATGACTGTATTTGGTGTTAGGGCCACAAAGGAGGTAACGAAGGTTCAAGGAGGTCATAAGGGTGGGACCCTAATCCAATAGGATGGTGTCCTTATAAAAGAAGAAGAGACACCAGAGATTTCTCTCTTTTCATGATGTGAGGACACAGTGGGAAGGAGCCATCAACACGCGGGAAGAGAGCTCTCACCAGAAACCCACTTTGAGGGTGCCTTGATCTTGGACGTCCAGCCTCCCAGTCTGCGGTGTTCTGTCATGCCAGCCCCAGCAGAAAAGAACTAATATGACCAAAACTAATGTAGAAACAAATATTGAAACATAGAACACACCTGGATGACACTGTTCCTATCCTGACGCTCATTTTAACATGTGACATGAACAGGTCGTCCACTAGAGCAGAGCTCTGAACGGATTGCACCAGTGCTCGAGCGCACGGTCCCAGTCCTTGCTGAGTTAAATCCTGGCTTCTTAACCTGTTATTCCAGAGCCTCCACGCGTTGGCTCCCACGTGCCCTCCCCACACAGCGCGCCTCTTAATGCATCTTAACTTCTCTGGTGCTCCGTGCACCCCGACCACCCATCTCAGTGGCTGCGTATACCCGTCCCTCCGTTTGGAAGGCTCTGTCCTCTCCACCATGCACAACAGCCATCCCCCAATCCTTCTCATTTTGGGGGGACCTCATTCATGTACTGCCTCATTCAGAAATCCTCCCTGCTCCCCACAGAAAGAAGAGTGATTTATCGGATGGGTAAGTTTTAGAAGAACAAACTGCACCTGCTAAGCTCAGACCCTCCTTTCTTTTGGCGGGGGGGATTTGCTGACCCCTCAGCTTGTTTCTCCACTGTTCTCTGCCATAAGCAGGGTAGGGTCCACCCACCTCTGTCCGGGGAGGCCGCCGCTGTCCAGCATTGCCCGCGACACCATGAACAAAGACCCCACCTATTTGCTTGAACACTTTAGCCAGATCCACCAATCCAGCCTCCAACTGACTGTTTTTTCCCCCCATCTCTCTGACTTCTGATCTCTCTCTCCATTTGTTCCAAACACAAGCATAGCCTAGAGGGGTTATTCACTGGATCCCCTACAATTCACATGTAAATTCACATATATGTACATTATTTCATCTTCTCGGCAAGTCCAGGAGGTGGGGGTAATTAACTCCAGTCTATAGATAAGAAGCCTGAGGCTTGAGTGGGTACCCGGCTTGCTGAGGGTCGCAGAGCGAGTAAAGAGCAGAGCCTGGACTCCAGCCTTGGTTGCTAAGCATCTTCAACCAAACCAGTTCATTATTTCTTGTTAGAAAATGCCTCCTAAGGTTAGCTCAGGAAGGAAGTGAGAGCATGGAGATTTCCCCCAGAGTGGTTTCCATCTGTCTGCCAGCCCCGAATTAGAAAGGACGATCACAACAATCGGCTCGGGCCTTCCCAGCAGCCTCCCTGCTGCCCACTTGCTTAATGACCTTCGGTACTAATCTGATGTTTTTCTTTGTCAGTACCTGTGGTTTAATGATCTTTCTACCCCAGAGCTGTGAAAAAGTGGGTAATATAATTGGAGTCGAAGTTTCCTGGAATAGCATAAGCTTTCATCTGGAAGTGAGGTCAACACTGCCGAACTGGGTAACATCCCCGGGATGTCACCAGCGTGGGCTGTCTCACCTCCCTGCTTCTGCCATTCATGCTGTGAGAGACGGCGGCTTGGGATGCGTGAGGATTTGCATGGCCAGGGCCTAGAACCAAGCTGACTGCTTCACAGAAAGCTGGGGGACACTTGGTCTCCTTGGCACCATTTCCTAACCACAGTTCGGGTAATCACTTACGGTGTCCAAAGATGTTGTCTCGTCATGGAAGCAAATTTAATTTATGCTCTGTCTCTGTGTCAAAATTGACTCTGGAAAGACAATGTTCACCACCCCCCCCACGAACACACAGAGTAACCGTGACGTGGGTATGTTACTTAGCTCGACGGTGCTGATATTTCACGATGTATAGCTACATCCAATCACCAAGCCGTATACCTGAAGTTATCCAAATTTAAATTGTCAGTTACACCTCAATCAAACTGGGGGGGGGGGGACTCTTTTCTCTGCGATTCTACTTTTTGTCAACCCAGTAACTCTCAGGAGACACAGGATACTTGCTAATCTTCCCCAGGCACAAGAGTCAGAGTCTCCTTTCTGGAAGTGAGGTATCGAGTGAGGAAAAGCACACCACCTCAGCCAGAGGTGTCAAGTCAGCGCCAGGGCCCAGGGCACCCTGGCCAATGAGCACCTTGACTGAGAAGGTGAAGCTGGAGCCCACTCCGCTCTGGCCCTTGCATGGCAGGAGACGCAGCGGATGGAGGCGCACGGCTGAGCTCACCGGTGTGGAAATGCCACTGCCACGGAGAAAATCCGGCTTCTACAACTGCAGAGTCGGAGACAAATGACCGCATTTCTTTGCGTCTATGTTGCCATATCTGTAACATGGGGGAAATAATAGGTCTACTTCCTGGGGTTGTCATGGGGATGAAATGAACTAATTTATGGGAAATGGTTATAATACTGTTTGGTGGAATCACTTAGGACTTTCCCAGAGATTCCTAAATCCTCCCCGATGAAAATTAGTTGCCAATGATGCTAACTTGCTCAGTGGACTATGTTATACACCCAGACTACTGGCTAAGGAAAGAAGCCACGTGCACATCAATTTCCTGCCATCGCTCAGTAAGCCTCTGCTAAGGCTACCTGCTGTATACGGAGCTCTGTGCTGGGTACAAGAAGGAGGTTTTGAGAGCCTGGGCTCTACTGCCTTGCCCTTTGATCCTGTTAATAAAGTGATGTGGCCCGTTACCGTGGACTTTGCGTCAGAGACAGAGAAAACAAGAAATGGCAACACAGGCTCTCCCTCCTGGGTACACCACTAGCAAAACACCCCTGGCCTCCCAGTGCTGCTCTGAGACCACACCCCACTTCCTCCTGAGGGTGTGTGACGCTTTTCAAAGAAAATACAGTATTTGGTAGCATCACCACAGCGAACGGAAACAGCAGTGCTCAGTCCCCAGATGAACTAAGAGTTTTGTGCAGAATAACCTACAGGGAATCCTCCTCGCGAGAGCCCCGACTGGCAATGCTGATCTGAGTTACCGCCGTCACATGAAGAGTGCGGCAGAGAAGGGGAGGGGATGGGCCAGGGGTGGAGACCAGGAGAAAAGGAAAAGGCAGACTGGGGTCAGATGACCTTGGATCGAGCTGTGTGCGCTTGGGTCTAGGGGAGTCACCCACATCTTGTTGCACAGAGAAACGTCCCCCCAACTTAGAAATGAGTGGGTTGTAAAAGCATGTTTGTAATTACAGCTGAGAATCCACGGAACCTGTGAAATTAGACACCATTTAGGTTCCCACACTAGCACATTCACTGACCTATTAATCTGTTCGTTCAGCATGAAGTCAAAATTAATAAGATTGACCAGCATTTGTCATTGTTCTGGGTCATGACATCTTCTATTTGTTTTTCTTCCTGAGACATGTCAGATTTATTGTAGGCTGGGTAACCCATTTGGGGTCCATTTTCTCCCTTTAAAAGCCACAGAAGACTCTGATCCGCAGGGAACACCCGTTGTACTGCGTGCGAAGAGAACATCCGTAAGTCGACCACAAGGGCGGTGGACAACCCCCTGGCCGGCAAGACGGGAACCCCCTAGCTCAGTGCTTCTCACTGAGTGTCAGCATCAATGGGGGGACGCTAGAAAGGCCAATGCCCAGCCCCAGCCAGACTCACTGGAATTAGCAGCTCTGTGGGCGGGGCTCAGCCATCTGCGGCCCTCCACGCGCGAGGTGCACACGGAAGGTCGAGAAAGCGTGCACTAGCACGGACGCCACGAGGCCAGGCCCGTGTCCTTTGCATTTTGATGTGCCCAGCATGTAGGACAGTGCTGGGCACTAAGGTGGTTCTAAATAACTGGTTCTCAACCAGGGCGATCTGCCTCCAGGGGACGTTTGGCCATGTCTGGAGACCTCTTTGGTTGTCACAAGTGTCAGAAAGGGGGTGCGACTCTCATCAGGTGGGTTGGGGCCAGAGATACAGTTAAACAACCTCTGATGCATAGGACAGCCCCCCCCCTTGCCCCCTACAAATGCATCAACAATGCTGGGGTTGAGGAACCGTTCTGACCAAATGCATTAAATGTGGTGAAGCCCAGAGGATTCCCTCATTCATCCCTCACCGTCTCTCATCACCTCCCCACGGTTCGTGAATTCCAGCCCCACAGAAAGAAGGGAGTGCACAGGCCTGGGGCAATGGGTCTCTCTCATCCATACCGCCTTCCCATCCGGGGACCACGAGTAGCACAGTAGGTGACATGCAACACGATCCCAATAAATGCCTTTTGAATAAGTGAATGGATAAATCAATTATGAATGAATAAATCAGAGAACAAATTAGTTGATGTTCTTTTTTTTTTTTTTTTTTTCTTTTTGAAAGCTGAAAGGGCTCTTTGTCTTCGAGTGGTCTGTCCTCTCTCAGAAGCTATGAGGGGATTAAGGCTCAGAGCAGTTCAGGCAAGAGATCAAAGTTACCTGTCTAATCAGTGGAAGAAGTGTCACTGGGGCCCAGGTCCGCTGGAGTCTTCATTTCTCTCTCCACCGTGCCTGTGTTCTGCTGCTGCGGGCATCATTCAGGGAGGGACGTGAACGGGACGAATGGCTGGATTTATACTCAAGTACTAGAGGCATCAAGTGTGAGTACTGCTCGCCCCGAAAGACTGTGTAACCCGCCCGATGTGAGCCCCTGGGCCCGCTCAGATTTATGCGAGACGTGGCCAATGCTGTGAATCCTGACCGGCCGCAGCCTCAGGCACGGCAGCCAGGCACCCCGCTCGTGGACGGAGCTGGCCCGCTGCTCACCGTGCACATCCCCGAGGGGCTTCCTGCATTCACCACACACACACACAACGCGAAGACACTAAAAACTTTGCCTCTTTGAAGGAAAAAAATGGTAAAAAGAAAAAGAAGCATTCGATGATGGGATACAGCTCTTGCAAATGCCAAGCTGTGACCTCACTTGGTGAATGTTTAGCGAGCTCTTAAGATTATTTTGCGATCAGAGCCATTGTTCGCAATGTGCTTCAGCGCGTTCTTGGAAGACAACAATCTCTCGAGAGGACACCGCAGCATTTCGTAACTGCAATTTCATTGTTCTCCAGAGTGGAAGGTAGGAGGGGTGAATAAGTGTCTTCGTTCTAACAAGGAATCCGTTACAGATTAGGGGGAAATAACAGGTAATATGCATAGAGTACTTGACAGTTTACAAATGGCTCTTCAAAAATGAAGGTAATAAAGAGGTTGCTAGTGCTAATAGGTCCTGGAAATTTCTTTTGTTTTTGAAAATTGGTTCTTCATCGCCGACCTTGAGAAGCACTGTTTTGTAGTATGCCATTTGTATCACAATACTTGCTAAATTGCAATCTGCTCCAATTTTCTATTTATCTTTTTGTATTCACCCCCCACATACACACAACACTTGAATGTAAGCTCTTCAATTGCAGAAGCAATGTCTAGTTTTGGGGTTTGTTTGTTTTTTTTTTTATAGACTTCATCTCTTAGAGCAGTTTTAGATTTATAGCAAAATTCAGGAGAAGGTACAGAGATTTCCCACACACCCCTTTCCCCCCCCAGTCTCCCCCACTATCAACACCCCCCATCAGCTTAGGATCCATGAACCCACAGTGACACACCATCATCACCCCAAGTCCATAGCTTACTTTAGGGTCCATTCTCGGTGTTGTGCGTTCGTTGCATTTGGATAAACGTATGATGATAAGTCTCTATCATTACAGTACCACACAGAATACTCTCACTGTCCTAAAAGTCCTATGACCAGCCTATTCAGCCCTCCTTCCTCCCCAGCCCTAATAGATATTAAAATAAAAAAAATAAAGGTATAATAATAGAAATTGTGTGGTACTGGCCGCAGAAGAGTTGGGCAGATTGTCAGAATAAAATAGAATGTTCTGAAACAGTTCCAAATATTTACAAAAGTGTTGTGTACAATAAAGATGGCATCTGAAGGCCGTGGGGAAGGAAGGATTGCTTCATCAATGGGGCTGTGGCCATTTGCTAAAACCTATATTAAAGCTAACATCAAAATAAAATTCAGATCGGTTGCTGACATTAATGTGGAGATAAAACCTCTCCACAACTAGAAGTACTAGATATGTAGATTAATAATGACGTCCTTTGGAATTAGGGAGGACGTCTCGAATATGTTACCCCAGACCGGCTCCAGAAAGGAATACATGTCTATACTATGTTACCTAAAAATGTAGGTGTGGTAAACATTAACAAAGCATAAGAAAAACCACAAATTGGGAGACACAATTGTAAAGCGTGTGGCAAAATAGTTGACAAATATGTGAAAAGCTATTGAACATCAATAAAAAGGGACAAACCTAATCATGAAATAGTATTTGCCTAATTAATAAAACTGGCAAAGTTTGAGAGCAGACATCTTACAAAATAAATATTACGAAGGGTGAATAAAATATGAAAAAGGTCAACTGCACTAGAAATAAAAGAAATGTAAATTAGCCAGCTTCATAATCCCCTCTCCGCAATTCCAAAATCCAAAAGGCTGAGAAAATAGAAAAAAAAATTATTCTGTAGTGTAAACCAATTTTATAGCAACACCGGATATGGGCTATTTAAGATCTAGTTATTGCCCTCCCCCCAACATGCAGCTTATCAGGAATAGCTTGTAATATACAATGTATAACTTTATTACCTCTAAAAAGCACAAATTTGGAAACAGATCTGGCCATAATAGTTTGGAGAAGGGACATGTACAATCTTTACGGAAGAAAATACGTATTGAATGACTTTAAAATAAGGCACGTACGTGAAGGTATATATACAAGAATGCTCACTGCGGCATTGCTTAATAATGGCCTGACTGGAAACAGCCTTAATGTCCAAAAATATATTATTGGAATATATTGTGGAAAATACAGTGGAATATTTTACAACCAGTAGATTGTTATTCACTAAAATAAAGATATTTACAGGATATCGTAAGCTAAAAAGGGGATATACTAACCATAGTATATATATCACATATATAATATATATAATAAAAACTCACTTAAAAATTAATAAATTTACACGCATAAATCTTAGTGGAAAAAAATCTGAACCAAAATGCCATCACTGGGTGGACTGAATTTTAGGTGATTTTTAAGTAGTTACTTTTGAGGAGTTTACAATTCTGAATTTTTTTTTTTTTTTACAATTCTGACTTTTAAAAATGATCTTGTATACCAAAAAGGGGAAACTGCTTTTCATATACTGACCCATCTTTCACTCCTACAATGATGTGAAGTAGGACGGATGGTTCCCATCACAGAGGAGGGAGAAACGGATGCCTGTGGAAGTTAGGACTTCCTTCAAGGTTACAGAACTTGCGTGATGGGGTCTACATGCTCTGATTCTACAGCCTGTCCCTCTCCACGGCGAGGCCTCTGTGGCCTGGCCCCCGATATCTCCTGGCGCACGTTCAGATCCCTAGCCTTGATCACATCTGGGAATTTAACAAGTCATTCTTTCATTTACTACCACCTGAGGGCAAGCATCCTATGGAAGACACTGAGACAATGAAGCCGTAGCTCTTGGTTTCAGAGCTATTCCAATTCTTATAATCGGGATTTCTTTTTTTTTTTTTT